>NC_040904.2:63324290-63628042 GCF_004126475.2 Phyllostomus discolor
TTCATTATACTTTTCATGCAGAGTTTAAAATGCAATGGCCAGAAGACAAGGAAGTGCCCGTGGAAACATGTGGACATGGACTCCAGGACTGTTGATGATTGTGATCCTTTGGAGTCAGCAGGGGAGTGGACAAGGTCAAGGTAGGTGTTTGCATGTTTTAGTGTTCTAAGGGCTGAACTGTGTCACTTTATTCTGAATTTCAGTGGACCTTTGTTTTAAGTGATTTGTGGTAATCCTTAAGTTTGTTTTTAAAGTGTCTATGATGCTTTTGAACCACTTAGATTGAGCTAGAATTAGGTTTGAGTTGGTATATCAAATTTGAAACCACCAGTTCAAAACTGGCTCTACTTTGTTGTGGTAGATGCTATGTGTGTGTGTGTATAACCTATTAAAGAACAAGAACATATTAATTGATGGTTTTATATTTTTGAGAAAAGCTTTTGTATCTACATTTTTTTCTTTAGTGATTCTATATTTTAAAGTTTTAAATTTTAAGAACATATTACTCAAAGGCATGATCTTCTTTAGAAATTAAGTGAAAAATTTAATGTTCCACATTGCCCTGCCAAGTCTATTTGGAGGAAATTAATGATAGAATAGAACTGCAAGGTTGTGGTGTCCTGGAATGTCCTTTGCAGTGTGGAAAGGGACCATAGATTTTGTAATAAGGTTTTTCAATATACTGATTTGATGAATAGCTGTATGAAGTGGTCTATGCCAAAGCTAATGTCTATGAAATGTGTTTTGTGATAAGCAATGTTTTTCTTTTTTTGGAGGTATGTTGCTTTCTAATACACAAAATGCAATTTAATGTTCTGTATTATAAAAAAAAAACAACTCATGTTTTTTTTTGGAAAAGGATATATTTTGAAATTGTTTCTGCATTTTGAAAGACTTGGAATCTGTGAGCAGGAAAGGTATAAGGGCAGGTGTATTGCTCTAGATAAAATTGAAAGTGTATGGTGGTGTTATATAATTGTGATACTTTCGAGCTTTTGCTAGCCTGTTGGTTTCCAAAATATTCAATAAATATTGTGCATATTCAAGTAACTTTAATAACACCTTTCAAAAGATTGTTCAAAAAGAAAATTGTTTGCTTACCATATGTAATTTCATTCAATGACTTTCTGAAATGAAACACGAAGATGTTTTCCAAAAGTAAAAATTCATGTGTGTGTTTGTGTGTGAATAGGCATATATACATATATGCAGATAATCAGTTTTAATAATAAACCAGGCTTTGATTTTTAAAGTTTTTCTTTCATGTCATTAAGAATTTACATTAATATGTAGTTGAATTCTTATTTTACACTTATTTTTGATAAAAGTAATGTAAGAAAATCATATTTAATACATGTATTTTTTTCACCTAAGGTCTAAAACAAGAATCTGTAGGCAGCAGCTACTCCACATTTCTGTTGGCTGAGAGAGTTGTTTATTCTTCTGGCAATGTGTCGGATCACTAAAATGCAGCAGGACAACTGTTTCTGCAGCAGTGATCCAACAGTACACTTAGTATTACATGAGGTTGCCAAAACCCCTCCACGGCCATCATTTCCAGGGACTGTGGTTTGTTCTCAATGGGTAATAGTTTAGTATATTTGAAGGAAAATAGGTCCCATATATCTTATTTGACCAAACTCTGTGTCCTTTCCTCAATATTGATTGCTTGGATATTCTTTCCCTTAACAGCAACCATCATTTGTAAAGAATTAATTCCAAGCTTATCTGTAGTTAAAACTTCTAATGATAAATACAAGTTTAGTAATTTAGTTTCCTTTTAAAAGAATAAATTAAAATAGCGATATTTAAAGGACAAAGCAATTTAATAGAAAAATAATGAACTGCTTTAATATTATAGTTAAGAGAATTTTGCTTCCTGTATGAGAGCTAGAATGAATAAAGCAGATTTCTAAGGCACGATAAGCAGATCTGATCATTTCAAATACAGTGTAAGCTACCCATTATCATTTACTTCAATAAGGTTCATTAAACATTGATTTTATTGTTTCACTTCTAGACATGCAGTAAAACACAATTTGAAAATAAATGCATTAAAATTAAACCTTTATATTAGTGGATATTTCTTAAAATAAAAATCTCATAGTACTTACTAGTGATAACAAAATAATACATTAAAATCTCTGAATAATGTTTTCTTTGTATTGTTTATAGCTTTGCCTTAAACTTGGATTATTGGGGCCTCCAGCACCCAGAGTTGTGACTAAGTATCAATAAAGTGCGATTGTGTAGTAATGTGCTTGCAAAAAAATAATTGACTTGTTTTTACATAAATTTAAATTTCTTAGGGATGATAGCAAAGCTGAATTGTATTTTCCATACAAGTGCTCCGTATTTGTTAGTAGATTATATTCTGATTATTTATAAATCATTGGGAGATCTAGTTGTTCTTTTTCATGAAAACCATGTTACATAGAAATGGCCATTAAGTTGTGAGAATAAGAGACAAAAGTCTACTTGTTCTAGAATGGACATGAAGAATCATATTCAGTATTAATTCAACTGTGCACAACCACCATTTATAAAAAACTGTTACAGGAAACTCAATTCTGAATTCTGACTAAGAATGTTGACTGAGAATTTCTTTATGAGCATCAGAGTTGTATAAGAAGACAACAAGGAACAGTGGGCTGGGATCAGGTAGATAGATGTCTCTTGTCAATTTTTTATGTCTGTCGAGAAGAGCATTGGCTTGAGGACATCTGTTTCCCTGACATCTGATTTATGCAATATTAGATATTTATCCTTACAGTAACATTTCCTGTCTTGGCCTCTGCCCATTTCTATGCTGCTTAGGTGGTTTTCCCATTAACAACTGTTTAATAAATGAAAGCAAAGCCAATGCTTAAGATAAAGTGGAATACACATGATTTTTTATAAGAAAGTGTGCCTACTATGCAAATAAAATGAGTAACGTGAGTGTTCTGATTCATTTTATCTTTATCTTTTATTCACAAGATAGATGTATAGATAGAAGTACACACATTTCCAAACAGTGAATTAGACATTAATTTTGAGGATAATCTAGATGACAGTAAACTAACATCTAAAATGTGGAATTTGCATCACAAGCATGGGAATGTTGGCCAGGCTGAGGGGTTCAAAAAGGCCCTGGAGAGCCCAGTGGGTTTAGAGGGTGCTAGAGAGTACAGGTGGCAGTTACTGTGTTCAGAACTGAGAAATTATTCCCAAATGCAGCAATTCCATTTCTTTCTTTTCCCAACACTATGTTCAAGTAATATTATGAGATTTGTGTTAAGGTAAAGATTTAATTTATATAAAAATTTAGGGAAAAATCAGTCACTGAGGTGCATGAATGTAAAGTCAGTATGAATATGAGAAAGTTTGGGATTAAAGTGGATGATTTTTAAAAATAAAGATGCTGACTTTTTCCTTTAAAAAGCAAATAAATCATTCAAAATATTGTTTGAGAATTCTTAAAAATATATTTCTATCTTTATGGCTTTAATAAAGGAGTACTCTTTTTTCTGGTATGTAATAAAGGTATTGTTTTCTGGTATGTAATGAGAGTAACAAGAAGAATGGAATGAATATGTCAATGTCAGTCTGTTTCCAAAAACAAAATTGTCAAAGTTTTTGCATTAGCCCTAGTTTATTGATTTTTGTAACTAATTTATATCTCAAATATAGCAATATATAAATATATTATCATGAACATATAAAGAATTCTAACTGACTTGGTTTACATACTTTACATGATGAAATTCCAAATGACAACCCTGATGTTAGTTGTAAGAAAATACAAAATTTTGAAGAAGTGAGTGGAGATCACTTATGTAGCAAACTTACACTTTATGGGTAAATCAGTGTAATTTTTATTCTTTTTCATGACCAGATTTTGGGTTAGATATTAAAATCTGATAATATTCAGCATTTACAATGTTCAGTCCATGATCTTCATTGTGAAATTATATTTAAGTTAAGGGGACACATTTTGGAAAAGTATATTATTTGTCCTATTTTGCAAGTCCTTAAACTATATTGTCTTGGAATCATTGTATTTAATTATACTACACCAATCAGCTGTGTTTCACATTTAACTGTCACACATCTGTTTTTTCTCTAGAGAATTCTGGGAAAAGCTAATCAAGGTTGCATGGTTGGAGACAGTGACAGGGAAATCTCCTGATTTCTTTCTCTTTCTCTCTTGAAATTTTTTCCCAGTGTGTGCCAAAGGTATTTTTATTGCTTGCCTTATTTTCTCTTTCATTTAAGAGATTTAAGTGATTGTGTAATTCTCACAGCTAATGAAGACAGTATCTAACTTTGAATGAAAGGTTTATAGCTATAGTTTTTCAATAAGAACATCTCAGATCATGTGATCTATGAATTTTAATATCTTAGAATCACTACTGATGAGGAAAAATCACCTCGAAGAACCTTAGTATCATCTAAAGTTGATGTTTTTCAAGGTTGGTTGGGTAAATCATTTTCATCTTTAACTGAATATTGTTTTAAGAAAAATGAGCTCAGCCATTTGGCAGTGAATATTTAAAAACTATTATTTGTGTATTCCAGGAGACCTGACCTTAATGAACTATAGAAATGATCCCTGAAAGTATAGTCTTAAAAGAACTGACCTTAAAATACATCAGGATAAGTAGTGGTAAAATTGAATGCTGCTGTATGATAGAAGTCTTAACGTTTTTGGCATTCTTCATTAAATGTACAACAATTTCCATCGTGATAGAAATATGTCTATCACGTGTCTGCATGTATATATGTGATATCAATATATACATATACATATACATATCAGAATTATTTTGGTTTGTGGTGAAGTTAGGTTATTTATATACAGTTTTAAGTTTTGGTTTAAACTTCTTAAAATATGAGTGCAAATATCCAGTACTTAAAACCCTCCTAGATACCCACCCTGACAACATTTTAAAACCTTAACAAGTTCTAACCACTTTTTCTGACAAAAATCTCAGCATTCTTAAAGAGTGTATGTGATGTACCATTTCCATAGCTTAAAATGCTCATATTATATGGGAAACAAGGGAAGTAGTGGTTTAAGAACCTTAAATGGGTTTACTTTGAAGATAATAATATTTTGAATAAAGTGTCTTCAAAATTGTGTTCTTAAACTGTCTTACTGATCATCAAACCCACTGGCATAGGAAAAAGACTAGTTTTAGAATATTTCATTTTTTTAGGGGGGAAATACGGTAATTGATACCTCTTTTACTAAAGTTGTACTAAATCATCCAATATTTAAGTAGCATCCATTCACAACATTTTAAAAGGTATTAAAACCATGTAATGTAATCTAGTGTGCTTTACTTCCCATTTATTTTATTTAATTTGCTCTTCAAGGTAAATCTCATTATAGAAGGTTCTCCTACCCTCTAAAAATTAAATGTATTTAGAAAAAAATATTTTAAACACCACTCCAAGTGACTTTACATTTTTTTGTTATTGTTGAACTTTAATATTCTGTTTTCACATATAGAGAATGTGTGGGCACTTGGTTTAGATTGAAAATTTCATTTGAAGATTATTGTTATGTTTGGAATTTATTATGAAGTTTTAATTGAAAAATAATTAAATTTATTAGACATTATCTTCGGTGTGATATGTTAGTCTCATCTTTCTCTCTCTCCAGCCACATATATGGAGAGAAAAAAAGAAGTTAAATTTAGAATAAAGAGACCTTAACTAGCTAAAGATATAGAAAGAAGAATTGAAGTGATACAAACAGGAATAAAAGGGAGAAATGAGAGGAACAGGTATGAGAAATACATAAGCTAGGATATTATAACATATGTTAGTATTGACAAATATAATGTAAAATAAAAATATTAATCTATCTATGAAATTTAAGTAGGACATTACCCCTGACCACAAACACACACAAATAGAAACACAATGGAAAACAGGCCGAGGGAGATAGCTCCTTCTCCAAACAGCGACATACCATGTGCTTCACCTTTCTTTTATCTCATGGTTCCAAGTGTCCAAATTGTGATTTAAGAACAACTTAAGGCCTTTGTGCACAAAGTGTCTAGACTTTTGAGTTGAAAGATTCAAAATAGCACCATGTGTGAGACTGGGTGTTCCAATTTTTGGCAGAAATTACTGCTTACTCTTAACTCTTTTTGTTTCTTTGTACCTCTTCAACCTGCAGTTCTATATCTATCTCAGCCTAAAGCAATACCTTGGAATCACTTCTCTGTCACTTGTTAGGTTTCTTTTAAAAAGCTCATGAATTACACATGAAATTCAAAGTTGTCTACTTAAATTCCAAGACACTTAAAAAAATTAACATGGCACCTTTTAATTATAATGCTGTACACAGTATTCACAAGCTAGGTATTGCCTTGAAGGGACAAGTGACCCATCTATCAGCAACTTTGCTTCCTTAAGTCATCACATATATTGTCTAAAAGCTTGTTCTCAAAAATTAGGAAGCACTGAGATACATGTATGATATGTCAATATAACTTGTTTATCTACTGCAGTTTTGTCAAAGAATAAATAGTTTAGGGTTTTATAGTTAAAGATGTATGATATAATAGTTGGGATGCATTGTATCTTATGCTTTTTTTTTCTTTCTTGTGACTTTTAAGCTTATTTTTCTTGAAGTAACTTCAAATGCCCATTTGTAAGATTGTCCTTTCTCTATTTTCTCCATCTGGCTCTCTGCCTTTTGTCCCTTAACCCAGAGAGCACCTACTATGTCTTTCCCCAGATCCACTCATTTTGATGTGTCTAGTAGTTTATAAAGCTCGCCACACACAACCTTATCAATGTTTCTCAATATGCACTATGATTGTTCATTTGTCTTTTATGTCTGAGCTCCTTGATGGCTCAGACTGTATATTCATTTACTTAACAAAGGTTTTAACCTTGGGCCAGGAACTGTTCTGGACACTAGTGATAGGGCAGGTTAGAACAGTGGCACAAAAACCTGCCATTGTGGAGCTTGCATTTTAATGTGGGGGGATTGATGGCAGACCATGAACTAACACATACACACACTTTACACATATGTATATATGCCACATATATGTATATATTAACATATATTGCACATATATGCATATATGTAAAGTATATATAGATGTAAAGTATGGCAAATTGAATGATGAAAAATAATCCTGTGATGAGGGTCATGATATACTGAGAGGGTTAATTTTTTTAAATTTTAGTGACCATCATCCTTTTTAAAAATTAAAGTTATTAGAGTGACATTGATTGATAAGATCATACAGTTTTCAAGTGCACATTTCTATGATACATGACCTGTATGTTGCACTGTGTGCCCACCTGGAGAGGATAACTTGTAATTGGATAGTCCAGAAGTACTTCACAGAGAAGGTGGAAGGTCCAAGGAGGTGAGGTCCTGAACGCACAGAGAGTTGGGAGAAGAACATTCCCTGCAGCTACAGCAGATGTGTGAATCATGAGCAGCACTGTGCCTGGTGTTTTTCAGGGACTGCAAAGAAACTACTGTGGCTCAAGCAAAGCACACATAGTGGGGAGAACTTGAAGATCTAACAGTAATGGGGTAGGGAGGAAGGGATGGAGATTATGGAGTTTTAATGGCTGTTTTAATAATGCTGGCTTTAGTTTGGAGTGAAGTGGAAAGTTATTGGAGGATATTGAGATTTCTTTTTGGCAATTCACTTTGAGTTTTCAGTTTATCCAATGATCACCACTTAAGACTCAATAATTTTGCTTTATTACTCTTTCAGTCAACTACAAACAACTCTGTTAAAGTACTGTTAAGTTCTAACTTAAACCAATTAAAATAACATTTTATCTTTTTTCTTTTCCATTACTGAATATCTCATTTTTAATTAATTTGAAAGCTTTTTAGAATAGTGAGCCAAAGTAAATTTAGCATAATATATAACCATATTTTGCTGTGTATAATGTGCACTTTCTTTATCAAATTTTTGAGGGAAAAATAAGGATGCACATTATACATGGTTAGTACCTGAAATACCCTGTATCTGTTCTTGTGTCTTGTAATTATTTGTTACAGAAAACTTCTTGTACCATATGTTCAAAAATAAATGCTAAAACTCCTTTATAATACAAAAAGCAAGTATTTAAATATAAATAAATACTTAAATTAAAAAATTAAAACAAAAGATTTTTTTCCTGAAAATTTGGGCCAAAACGTGGGTACACATTATACATGACAAAATATGGTAAGTTATTCTTCATCAGATTTAGAAACTTAATTGAAGATACTAATTAGAAAGATAATTTTTTCTGTTGTAATATGTTGATAAAAATGCTTTTGAATTACTACCATATCAATCAATACTATAATAAGTTGTATTTCTGGAAGCTAATTGTAGATGGTGGTAATGTGTTAATGGGTCTAAATGCATCTCTTCTAACTCCTATGGTCAGGGATGTTTGAAAAAGTGGAAAAACTTACTGGCTTCAAAATCTGGGAACCAGGAATAACCAGAAATGTTTTTCTTTGTTTCCTGGTATAATTGTCTTCCCGGTAGGGAGGTATTTCCTTATACTAAGCAAACAAACATTTATTTTATTTTGCCTTACTTAATGGCTTATTTTTGCCATAAATAACAGTTTTGAGGAAATATGGCTCTCACAATATACTGAAAGAAGAAATTGTGAGGACAGAAAATGATACACATTTTAAAATTGAATGGATAGCCAGAATATAGATAAGAAGGTAGAAAAATACAGAGAGGGAAAAGAGAAATAGTGTAACAAAAATTAGTTGCCAGAGGGCAGTGGGTTTGGGAGGCTGAGTGAAAAATGTGAAAGGATTATGATTGGCACAAATTGCTAATCACAGAATAGTCACAAGGATGTAAAGTACAGCATAGTGAATATAGTCAATAATATTGTAATCACATATTGTACTATGTGGATACTTGACATATCAGAGGGACCACTTTGTAAATATATGACTGTCTAGTCACTATGCTATACACCTAAAACTAATACAAAATGATAACATATGTAAACTGTAATTAAAAATAAGATAAAATCAATGATTAACATATGCGTAGTAGTTGACAAGGGAATCAAAGACAGTTATAGAGTGCCTGATACATGGCAGGCGCATGAGTTACAGAGGTGAAGAAGCCAGAGACTCAAGTGGTTATAAAGTAGTCTGGAGAGAAATAAGTACAGACACAAATATGTAACCCAATCAGTGTGTTGAAGGGTTATGAAGTGTACTAGTGTGAAGAGGATTAGATGTGACAATGTGGTTGTGTATCACTGGCAAGTGGGGAGGTGCTAATTCAGCTATTGGAAAATCAGGGAATTCTTTCCCTGAGGAGGTGATATTTCAGTTGGGATTGGAATGAAAGGAAAGAGGCAGGTACTTTGAGGATTCAAGATGTGCGAATAGGAGAAAGAGAAGCTGAAATAAAAATAAGCTTAGTGTGTGCTTGGGAAGAAGACCAGTTTGTCTGGAAAGAAGGAAGAACACAGGAGGGACATGAGGATAGGGGCTCTCAGGGACCAGATTAGCTAGGATTTTGCAGGCAATATTCAGATACAAAAAAATTCTTTGATAGGTTTAAGATAGAATTGCACTATGTTTAATTCACTATTCCTGCCATCTACAGCATAGAAGATGTACTGTTTGGAAGGGGTGTAACAGTGGAGGAAGAAGGACCATTCAGTTGGCTATATACCTGTCCAGGTGAAGGATGGTGGTGGTTAGGAGTAAGATTGTAAAAATAACATTGGGGAAAATTGGTTGAGATTAGAAGTTTTTTAAAAAGATAGAGCTGGTAGGATTTACTGGTCAAGAATCAATCTAAGGTGTTTGGGTTAGGGACATATGGTCTTCTGCTGAGATGAGGAAGGTTTGGTAACATGGAACTGAGTGCAGTGGTGGATGTGTAGATAGCATGAGTGTGGTTGGTTCATTTTTACTGTTGTGCACTAAATTGAGAGGCCTGTTTGAATTTAAGTGGAAATATCAAGTAGGTGTCAAGAAGATGGGTTGGCCAGAAATGTCAGTTTCAACTTCATAGGCTTGTAGATCGTGTTCAAAGTCATGTGTCTAGGTCAGGATTTGGCAAACTACAGCCCAGGAACTTCATCTATTCTCCTGTCTGATTCTGTGTAGATCTATGAACTATAAATATTGTTTACACTTCTAAGTATAAAATATAAAACACATACAAGACTACTTGTCTTGTGGCAAAGACAGTTGCCCACATTTGTCACTTGGCCCACAAAGTCTGTAACATTTTCTCTCTGACTCTACCAGATTTTTGGCTGACACTTGGGCTAGACAAAACTGTAGGAAGGGAGGTGATTTAGAAGAGAGCAGTGTGATTGTGGAAATTAAATGATGTCAACAATCATGTATGGAGTGGAGGACTAAGCCTGGGTACAATAGAAAGTAAGATTTGAAGACAATAATTTCATTATCAGCATGATCAATGAAAACTTTTGAGGCACAAAGAAAATATCATTATCAGACCATTCATCTGATCACATAAGGAGCCTAGACAGGAAGTGTGCTGTGTTTGATGACCTGAGAGAAGGCCAATGTAGTTTAAACGAAAAAAGCAAATGGGAGGATGCCATTAAATTTCACCGGAGATTTAAGGAGGGGTCAAATACTTCAGGCTTTTAGTGATCTTTAGAGGAAGAAGAAGTCATTAAAGCATTCTTTTTTATTTTCATTTTTTTAACTTTGTGAATTTATTGGGGTGACATTGGTTAATAAAATTATATAGGTTTTAGGTGTACAATTCCGTAAGAGGGGAGAGCAAATCACATCTGATGGGAAAGATCACTCTGGCTACGTGTGCAGCCTGATTGAAAGAAGCCAACATGAATGAAGAAGTAAAATTGTTCATTGTTATTAGTGAAAACACCAGGTAACCTTGGCAAGGGGAGGTTTGGTACAAAATCCACATTGGATTGGACTTCAAGAGTGAGTAAGGATAAGGACCTAGGTGTTATGTTTGGTGAAATTTTGTCAGTCTTCTCACAGTATAAGATATATAGGTGGTCAAAGTAAGAAATTCTTAGGTTTTTAAAGCCAGGTTTCTAAATGCAACCCCTGGAGATTGAGCTTTAAAAACTATGGAGTAGGGCTAGAATATTTTTTTAAAATTCTCCTGGCAAGTCAATACTAATCATGGTTCTAGTGTCACTGAAGTACTTTTCAGATACTTTTTATTTTATGCACCTTTGGTATTTATACTCATAAAGGAAGTTCTCCCCTAGCTCTTCCTGAATCCATAATTCAGTGAGCTCAATTATGTCCTTCCATCTGCAGTTTCCATAATTCCTAACATGGAATATGGCTCTCCTTGCTCATGCTTCTGGGTAGCATCCTCTAAGGAGACCTGCTTCTCTCATGGTAGGGCCAACACATTACATAGTAATTACCATACTGATCTGTAACCCTCACTAGCGTGTGCCTTCTCCATGAGTGCTGACATTTCATACTATTCCTTAAGTGTAAAATATTCTAGTAATTAAATATGTTCTATTTTGAATATATTATATCTTTTAATTTAAATATCTCCTTTTCTCATTGTACTTCTCAGCTACTAAGTTATAAAAACAAATTTTAGCTGTCTACAAATAACTTCAAATCTAACACTAGTAAAGAATAATGTGTGGCCATCTATATGGATATTTCCATCTAGTATTTATAGTCTTTACTGTTGTTTTTATTATCTTTTTATTTTTTATTTTAAAAACTTTTCATTTTTTTATTTTTAAAGATTTTATTTATTTATTTTTAGAGAAAGGGAAATGGAGGGAGATAGAGAGGGTGAAAAACATCAGTGTGTGTTTGCCATTGGCATACCCAGCACTGGGAACCCGGCCTGCAACCCAGGCATATGCCCTGACTGGGAATTGAACCAACAACCCTTGGGTTTGCAGGCTGGCACTCAATCCACTGAAATACACCAGCCAGGGCTATTGTTGTTTTTAAAGTGATTGATGTTTGTTGGGAATAATGTATCACGGAGATTGAAATGATAAATGTGTAATTCTTACACAAAAATAATAATTTTGGACTTTTGTAATGTAAAATGTCACTGACAAGAGAAAAAGCTGAGTGTTATGTATTTATGCTTCTACTTGACTTAATGAATTGACTTCAAGTCATATTTCTCAGAATAGACATTGATATACTTTTGCTGAAGTAATAACACACTATAGCATTTGTATCCTTTTCTTTTGTTAATATGGCTATGTGTTATTCTCCATTTCTGCCCCAACCCACACCCTATCCCTTATTTCTGTTTATTTGGTATGCTTTTACTTTAGACATTTTTTTATTTAGGAAGTTTTGTTGTTTTCTAATAATCACTATTTTTCTTGGACATACATAGGTGCTCTTTGCCATTTTGTTTGTGAATTTATATCCAGAGCATTTTGTGTGTATATTTTACCCACAGCTACTCAGAGGTCCCTTTTGATGATATTTATTTAACATGTCACCTAATATAAAGCTTCAAAGACATGGTGTCCACAGACCTTAGTTTTGACACAAATTGAAATGTTCTCTCAACATGAACTGGTGGAGAGTTTTCTTCATTCTTAAATGTTACATTGCCTTTGAAAAACCCCCACAAAGTAACATTTATTTTTTGTGTTTTGGGAAGTGGCCCCTGACTCAATGACACAGGTTTTGTCATCCAACTTTGCCTGTCAACATTGGGCACACATGGTGTTGAGCCACTCGGTCCCTGGACTGGAAAATGCTGACATAACAAACCACTTGAAAATAAATTCTGGTTGTTCTTCACATTCCAAAGCTGACTCTCTGAAAGCTATGTGGACTCATTATAAATTATATTTGTGTTTGTATAACTTTAATTCATTCATAATCTGAATGTAATGTATAATGCATTTGTTCTCAAGCTCAATCACTTTTGAATGCTAAATAATTTGTGAAAAAAATGGCTTGTCCTTGAAAGAGAGTTTCAGACAGAAGGTACATGGAGTGCCAGACAGGATTCTGTGCTGGCACAGTGGCTTTATTACTGTACAGATAGATGGATGGATACATGGGTAGAGAGTATATCACCCAATTTTATCACAAAAACTTATTTTACAAAATTTTTAGAATTTTTCTATTTTATAGTGTGTCTACACTCAGAGTTACCATCCCAGATTTAAATTTTTAGCCTAAAATTGGTAGTCTACTTTGTAAAACTAGAAGTTCTCACAAGTGCAATGAAAGGAAAAATAAAAAAGGAACAATAAATTCAAGGCAATGAGAGGTCGGTTTTCTCTTGCAGATGTCTGGTTCCCTTTCTTTCCTCTCCACCCTCTTCACATTACACACTGCTCAACATCCACTTTTAATTTAGAACACATAGAAAGAGAAAACATATAGCCATGCCGAAGGATAAATATTACCTGTGCAAGGTTATACCTTAATGGGTAAATATAAGAAAAATAAAGATGTAACTAGAATATGAGATTCTGTTTCTGGGTAGGCTAAGAAAGTATGTTACTGGCAAACCTTATTAGGCTGCACACCATACTAAACAGAGGAAAATGTGTATGTCTTTTAATTCTGAAATGCTTGGAAGTGATTAGTCCTTTTGGGGTAAGATATACATGGTTTTTGTTAGTATTGGCAAGCTTTTTTGGGGGGGAGGGAGGTTTAGATAATAAATATTTTAGGCATATTTGGCCATATTTAGTCTTTCTCCTCTTTGTTCTCTTCCCTTTTCTGCTTCTGCAACTCTTTAAAGCTGTGAAAACCATTCTTAGCTCTCAGGCATACAAAATAAGCTACGGATCCAATTTGGTCTGTGGGCCCATAGCTGGTGGACCCCTTTTACATCATCAGATGGCTAATTTTGTCTGAAATGTGATATGTTGGAAATCAGTGGTGCTTCTGGCAGAGAATAATTAGCTTAAGTTGTTTTTTTAAAAAACCCTCACCTCAGGATGTTTATTGATTTTTATAGAGAGAGGAAAGGAGGGAAGGAGGGAGCAAAGAGAAGGAGAGAAAGAAGGAGAGACACCTTGACTGGGGATCAAACCCGCAAACTCAATATGTGCCCTGACTGGGAGGTTGAGCCTATAACATTTTGGTGTGTGGGATGATGTCTCAGCAAACTGGCCAGGGCTAGCTTAAGTTAGCTTTGTGTTTTGGAATGCAGTGGAATGCCATGGAAGCAAATACTCTGCTTTTAAAACACATTGCACATTATCCATCTCTGATATTAGAGATATATAGATGCTACTTAATTTGAAGGGCTTAAGCTGTAGTGCAGCTATTAATACATGGTAGAATGAAACAGTTTTCCTCTCCATTTGAATTTTCATGCAAGGAAAAGTTCCAAATCCTGTTTTTTTTTCTGAACAATTGCTGATATATCCATTGTGTTTTATGCATATTTTGCTGCTTTAGTTATTTATTCTTAGTAACTGCAATGGTGCAATCTCTGTGCATTTTGCTTTTGCAAGCAAAGTAAAATAAGAACTTTAGCTAATATTTATGTCAAACTGAAGAATGAGGTAATATGTAAAAGAGAAAAAAAAATAATAAATTGACCTTTTGGTAATTGCAAAGGATAGCAGGTCAAACAAAGACTGGACTTGAATGTTTTAGATTTTAAGATCTGAAATAGTAAGCCCAAAACGCCCCTGAAATAGGTCTTACTCCTAGATCATGAGGCTTCACAATGCTGCCATAACTGGGGTCTGATAGAAAACGTGAAGTTAGTGTATCTCTCAATGTATTTCTCTTTATATCTATGTTTAAATCAATTATAAAATGAGCTGTTTTGGTCTTGAGTAGATTCAACTTTGAAGGTGAAGGTATTTTTACTATAATCATTAAAATAAATTTCTCTAGATTTCCCTTTATTTCCCTTTATATTTCCCATTATATTCTGTTTTATAGCAAAAGTATTAAATCATATTTTTAACAAAACAATCTAAAAAGACAATATAAGAACATTTGTCAGTCATTTTCCAAGTTTGCATAGACTGTTCAATTAGGTAAAAGCCTAATTGTTTTTAATAGACTCATGATTAAGTAGTTTTGGGTTTACAGAAAAAAAATAGTGAAAAGTGGCATTCCCAGGTACTCCTTACTCCCACCCCAATTTCTCCTATTTTTCACATTTTGAGTTAGTGGGGTACATTTGTTACAAATAATGAGCCAATATTTACATATTACATACTAGTAAACTAACATACTAGGCCCACAGTTTGTGTTAGGGATCACTCTTCGTATTTTACATTCCATGGGTGTAGACAAGTATTTGAGGACATGTATTCGCCATTACAGTATCATCCAGAGTGACAGTTTCACTCCCCTAAAAATTCTCTGTGCTACCTCTCTTTATCCCTCCCTTCCTTCCTCCCTTTCTTCCCATCCCAACCCCTGCTGGCTACTGCTCTTACTGTCTCCATAGTTTTGTCTTTTCCAGAATGGCACATAGTTGAAATCATACAGTGTAATTCTTTTTAGACTGGCTTCTTTCACTTAGTAATAATGCACTTAAGCTTCCTCCATGTGTTTTCAGGACTTGGTAACATTTATTTTTAGTGACAAATAACATTCCATTGTCTGGATATACCACAGTTTGTTTATCCATTTACCTATAATGGACATCTTAGCTGATTCCAAGTTTTGCAATTATGAATAAAGCTGTTATAAACATTCACGGGCAGGTTTTTGTTTGCATGTTGCTTTTCAACCCATCTGAGTAAGTTCCAAAACATATAATTAATTGCTGGATCATATGGTAAGAACATGTTTAGTTTTGTACAAAATGACTAAACCGTCACCCAAAGTAGCCCACCAGCAATAAATGGGAGTTTCTGTTGCTCCTGAAATGCCAGCATTTGGTGGTGTCAGTGTTCTGGATTTTGATGGTTCTAACAGGTATCTCATTATTGTTTTAATTTGCATTTCCTGCTGACATATGATGTTGAACATCTTTGCAATGTGTTTGTTTGCCCTTTGTGTGTTTTCGTTGGTGAGGTGGTTGCCTTTGCATACTTTTTAACTGGGTTGTTTTCTTATTGTTGCATTGTAAGAGTTCTTTATATATTTTATATACAAGTTTTTTACCTGACATATTTTGACAGATGTTCTCCCAGTGTGTGCCTTGATGAAGACTCATCAGTAATTTTTTTTCTGAAAAAAATTCCAACCCAGAAATCCAGAAAGCTTTCTAAATTTAAGATAATGAAATATGTAGGCCTTGAGACAGTCATAGAGTCTAAAAGGTCTTATTAAAAAAAGAAAGAAAACAGGAATAAAAATGATTCAGAGCCAGATTCTGTTTGTTAGTTTTATTTTAAATTTAGGAATAAATTACTGAGCAGTATAAACAATACATGTAAATATTTTTTGTAGTGAAATTCTTTATGACAGTTACCAAATCACCTTGATTCTGATCTACATTAAACCAGTCATAATTAGCCATAAATGAGAAAACTTTTTTACTATTTTTAAAAAAAAAATTCAACTAGGTATATCTTTTAGCTTTTTCCACTCCCCCTTGCTATTTCTCTGGTATGGTCACTGTTACTCTTCACATGGATTTGTTAAAGCCAAGCACTTTATCTCATCCACACGCTCTGACACCCACAGCCTCTGCCTTCATGCAGTTAACATCAAGGAAGGAACTGTCAAGAGGAAATCATGTGCCGAATATTTTGCTAGGTTGAGGGAAAAGGTGCTACATTTATTACCATGTCTGAACTTCCTTCTGTTACCTTTGTGCCATTTGATGAGTATTAAGTTTTTAATGACTGGGGCCTCCCCAGCCCTGCCACATTCAGTGGTGCTTGCTACGGCAGGGAAGCTGAGTCTTCATCGTACCATGTGGGCTGCCAGGCCAAGGGTAGGATGGAGGGCGAAATCGCCTGTATCTTCATTTATGCAGGGCACAGGGAAGAATCATAAAGTCTAGGATGCCAATATGTCTTGTCTCTGCCAAATTACCCATCTCTTCAGCTCCACTACTTCAAGGGCTAACCTAGATTCATGATTCACCCTCATTTCAAATATTGTATCAAGGACAAGGAAAGTCTGTGTTATTCTTCCCATTTTCTCCTCAAACTTGTTTTAGTCAAGGTTTACAAACTACTGTCAATGTATGTTCTCTCTTCCCAGCCCAGGTTTCTAAGAAAAATAGATATATTTAAGAAAAGTTGTATACTGTATTTCTACTTTAAGTTTCATCATTTGCTGTGGATAGCAAAGCTCCAAGAAAAGCTATTAAAAAGGAACTTGAAATTTTTTACCTAGTGTTTTTCAAGCATTTGTGAAGAAATTGTAGAACCAATATAACAGAAACAAACAGTAGAAAAAACAGTTGTTCCATGAAATGATGTAGGTGCAGCATATGCAAAATTTAATATAACAATATAAGTGAGTTTTTAAAAAGTACCAGTAATAAACCCATTTTATTTTTGTTGTTGTTTAGAAGAGGTAGTTAGAAAGTTAGAAAATTGAGAAAACATAGAACCAACTCCGATTCAGAGAAAGGAATTCTACTGGGTATGATAGCAGAGGGAAATGATGGAGAAATACAATAAATTCACCCCCTTGCTCTTTCCCTATTTAGTTTTATGCTGGTACAGGTAGAAACATGTTTATTTCACGGTGTTATCAATGTAAATGTTTAACTTAGCAGTAGCTATAGCAGACAATCAATATGTACAAGAGATTAGATGCAGGTTTAACACCATTCTTTCATTTATTTGCATGAATGCCAGTATGAAATTTCCACTTTGCTCTCATTTTCAAGATAAGTGTTTAATTGAATTCTAGAATTCATTTTATAATAAGGCTATAAGTAGGACAGATACCTTTGTGAAAAGCAGAGTTTGTATGCAAGGGTATGAGTGTAGTTTAATGTTGATATAACCACCTTACAGACTTTAATTTCCTAGTGTTTAAAATGGAATTTAAAATAGCTCTAAAAGGCTATTGCCTTATAGTGTGGTTATGAAAGTCATAAAAGATAATTGTTGTAACAATATTTCATACACACAAAGTGTGCTCTATCAACTTCACTATTGTTGACATTTTGGGTTTACAAGGCTACCATTTGCTGCCAGGTCAGATCTAACCCTGAGCTGGTCTCCCTGGAGAAGGAGGCAATGCTTATAGGGGGTTGTAGAGCCCAGGCCCACAGTCCGACAATCCCAGCCTCTCACCCTGTGCTACTCACTCTCTGTGGCCTTTCCTTAACTGTTTGAAACAGACTTTATCATCTACAAAATGGGCTCTGACATAGTATACATATCTTAGGAAAGATTAGCATAGAAAAAGGTCTTGCAGCATTGTCCAAGTCAAGAGCTACTGCTTTGGCTTAGTGCTTGCCTGTCATAGTATCTCTCTCACTATCTCTTATATACTCAGTACTTATCATAGTTCCTAGTACACAAAAGGTAATCAGTATTAGTGTTTCTCTACTGCGCAGGTTAGCTCTATCATATTTACCTCCCTTCAGCTGAGAACATATGCTGAGATACCTTCCTTAACTGAGCAAATGTTGGCAGTTGTTGCAAAGGTATCTTTGATATTTGAATGTTGCCTGATATCACAGAGCTACGGGAGTCCCATCTCTTCTACTCACTCATTGTGATCTCAAAGGAAACTATGTACTTTCGTGTCTACCCTACTTGCCTTTGCATTGTTAAGAGACTGACACATAACTTACGGGATTTTCTGCAGTGCCTTCTCCCTCAACAAAATTTGAGACCACTCCGTGAATTATTAGGCTTTTGTGTTGCAAGTAGAAATGTGCTGCTCTAATGGCATTGAAATGCAATTTTAAGTGATCCATTCTAGTTTTCTGTGGAAAATTTTTATGTCTACCATAATTATTATGAGCATTAAATTTTAGTTTGCAGATGTTCAAATTCATTAGCCTTACCTTAAATATGAAAATTACACAGGATTGCTAAGGTAAGTAGAAATATCCATCATTAAAGACTGCCTTAGTGGACTATGTTGTTAATATTACTGGGATTCTATTTTTGATATGTTTTCTAGTGTGTAAAGCAACAAAAATATGAGCTCTTCACAGGCAAGGACTCTTGTCCTGTTTGCACACCGAACAATGACTGTCCATAGCAGCCACTCGGTATTCCTCAGCTGCACTGATACTGAATGCCGGGGTTCTGTTTACCACTGAGGACCCGCACAAGGATTGGCCTGCTTTGTAGGAAAAAAAAAAGACTAAACAATTTGCCCTGAGCTTTTCTGAGAAAATAGGGGTTTTTTTTGCTTACAGTTACAGTTCTGGGCATATTGATAAATATGGCCTTGATATTTTAGGACACAAAATGGGAAATATTGTACAGTTCGCAGCTTCTTTAATTGTACAATGAGTGTTTCACTTTTTATTTTGCTATTAAATAATTTTTGATAGAATTGACTATCTTAATTGGCATTCAAGATCTTCAAATAATAAATATTTTACCATAATTTGACAGAAAATTAGTGTATTTATTTCCTTTTAATTTTCCATTGCAGTTTGCTTTCAGTAATATTTTATATTGGTTTCAGGTGTACAGCATATACTTTATAAAGTGCTCTCCCTAATATTTCCAGCACCCACTGACACCATACATAATTAAGTCAATATTATTGACTATATTCCCTTTTTTGTACAATATTTAATTCATTTACTTCCTTCACCCAGTACTGGGTAAAATAAGTGTGTTTTTACTAAAATATTTTAAAATGAAGCATATTTAAGTTAGAATTACAAGTAATAATTAACTTATTAAATATTTTAATTTAGTTTCTTTGTTTCTGTTTTTGAAATTCTTACCCTAATAACCTTCTTAGTTTGTAAGGTGCATATACAGAAGAAAAGAACCTTGTTTTAGTAATCTTTTCTTTATATTTTAATAATTTAATGAAATGTGCAAAGACAATTTTGTGCAAATGTTTTTTAGGCTAAGCTCCTTACATAATTTCCTTCATATACTCTTGTTTAGTTAATTTATTCTTACCATAACTATAACCATAATAATTTCAGGTGTATAACATAGTGATTTGACATTTATTGCCTTGCAAAGTGATCACCACAATGTTTAGTAACCATCTGTCCCAGTATACAGTTATTATGATGCTACTGACTCTGTCCCCTGTGCTGTACATTCCATCTCCATTACTTATTTTACAACTGCAGATCTGTACTTCGTAATCCTCTTCTCATGTGTTGCCCCTCCCTCTGCCTCCCTCTCATCTGGCAACCATCAATTTGCTGTTTGCATATGATTTTTGTTTCTGTTTTGATTTGCATATACTCTTAAGTAACAGTTTTCCTACTTCTGTGTCCACCTTAAAATCAATGCCATTGAGTGTTTTTATTTTATAATTCTAAGCTACTTAATGATTAGAAATAGAGACCTCTGACTTTTAAGGCATACAAATTTGATTGTTGTCTATTATCTAATTAAACCTTTTCCCAATACAGTTATTCTTTCTGTCAATATTATTGTCAATACTGTTAAGGATAGAGTTTGTAGTTTATTTCCAATTTCTTACTTTCTCAGAGGGCATTAAAAGAAAGCTATATAGTATCACATGTGAAATAGAATGAAATAGAAACATCATCAGAAAGTGTGTCTACGTGAGTACAACATGATGAAGCTGATTATTTTATTGATGTGTTCCAGAAAGCAGGTTTGAAAGAACATCGGTAAAAAGGATTGCTATTACATCTTTGGAGAGCAACTTAGATAGATAAATGCATTTGATCTTTGCCCAGATCTTTACCTTCAACTATCTATCTTGGATCACTAGCTAAACTTCCATGCTGAGTTTAATATTTTTTCTCATTTAATTGCTAGATGAAACCTTGTCCAGTTTGTGTACAGCACAAAGGGAATTTCATCTTAGCCTTTTAATCTCTTATTTACATAACAGATTTGTCCACCTTCAAATCTAATAATTTAGGAGAGGATTTCTCATTAAGAATACAAGAATTTTACTTTATGTACAATTTTCAAGACAAAAAGAAAAAAAATTGTCGTATCAATGGCTTGCATGTGTCATCTAGATAGAGTGCAACTAAGATTAGAAAAGATGACACTGTATTTGTGAGCATAAACCCTGTTAAATTTAGAAATTAGACTATAAACCAATTTTAATATCTCATTGCTACAAACCCTGTATTTCTAATGTGTTTTTTTAAAGCATTTTTAAAATTTTATTTATTTATTTATTTTAGAGAGGGAAGGGGGGGAGAGAGAGAGAGAGAAACATCAATGTGCGGTTGCTGGGGGTTCTGGCCTGCAACCCAGGAATGTACCCTGGCTGGGAATTGAACCTGGGACACTTTGGTTCCCAGCCCACGCTCAGTCCACTGAGCTATGCCAGCCAGGGCTCTAATGTGTTTTTAAATAATGTAATTAAATTCCCTATTCAATATCAAAATATTTCACACATGTAGTAATCACAAAATACCTATTATTTTTGATAACATATTCATTTCTTTATTTCTTAAAAATATTTATCATTACTATTATTACTATTATCATTACTGTTACTATTTATCATTACTATTAAGAAGACAAACACTCTTCTCTCTCTCTCTCTCTAATGTATAATTGAGATTTAATGATATGGAACATAACATATAATCCAAAACATAGCAAAGGTGACCCACTTGCAATCAGAGGGTTAAGGTTGTTAAAATACCCAAATAATAAATGTTGTGAAATAAACATAAGAATTATGCATAGCAGGAGTGACTGTACCCCAGTCCCAGTTCCCAGAAAAAGCCATCTACTCCGAGTTATTTTTGTCTGAGTGGTTCTCTGCTCTGAATAACTTTCATTTGAGGTTTCTTGCAGGCTAGGGTGTTCAAGAAGGCAAATGAGGTTCAAATGTGGCGCTTTTTTTAATGAAAAATATGAGTTGATGAATCAGTGCCTTTTAATTTACAACTCAAGGATTAGTTAATATCTGGTATGGTCTCTGGTATGGTATCCAGTAAGGCTGGAGGGAGGCCTCGTGAGGATGTCTTTTTCAACAGACAGCATCTCTGAGTGTAGGCCCTGGTGTTAGATGTCTTTCTCTCCTAGGGGTGCACTGTGGAAGGAGTACTGTGCGAGCTTGCCTTCATTTCCAGAGGCTTCATAAGTTCTTTGCAGTAAGTTAGAAGATCTCCTTAATAATGCAGGCTCACACATTCCCTAATCTAGTCTCGTAGGCCTGCTGGTAATGATTTCAAAAAGAGACAACCTGCGGTTACCAAAGGGATTGATTGATTCCAGGTTAAGCAATACTGACTGAGGGAAGGGCTTTGGGCCAAGGCGGAATGAAAACTTCAACAAATTTAACCAGCTAAATTTTAACTATGTCATCAGTTTGTTCTATAAAACCAGAGGACTGGGGATGATAAGCACAATGGAAATGCTGTCATATTGGCCGGGTTTTGCATACCTGGTGTAGAATTTCAGACCAATACCTTATAAGCATAGGATATAATGTTAAGTCAGATCTGATACCTGCATTTGTGGGGCTTACCCTTTGGTAGAAGAAAAAGGCAATAAAGCCCAAGACAAAACTATAAATTACAAATGGGATATAAGCTCATGAAAGAAAATGCAGCATTCTGAAAAAAGATAATAGGGTAGTGAAAGATGATTAGGGATTTGCTAGACGAAGTTTGTCAGGGGTGGAGGAAAACTTGAGGAAGGAACAGAGTCCGGCTTTTGGGGTCTGAAGACAATGGGATATCCAAATGCTTGAAAGAAATAAATGCAAGTGTTTTATTTTGCTGACATTGTAACCAGTGTAGGACTCAGGTAAGGAAAGAAAAGCAACATGTTTTTAAATGAGGGGAATAAGATATGGTCAAGAGAAAGAATATAACCAAGATTAGATTCTAGGTCTGGCTTGGTAGATATAACAGGTTTAATTTTGGATGATTCATAAATCCTCTATAAATCCTTTTCTTTGCTTGCACAATTGATCTGGAATCACCCCTAAAATGTTTTCTCTCTAAATGTGCTATAATTTTATAATGTCCCTTCTGGACAGTTTTCTTATTTTGTTTTCTATAGTGTGAATTTTCCCCTCATAATTCTGTGGCAATCATGTTCCAAATATGAAAATATTTCTGTTATTTTTTGTAGAGATATGTGTTCTTTTATTTCACCTGCTAGACAAAATGTGTTATTTCAAGTGGGAGGACTGTGGTTTTTCCTCTGTATGTTGATAGGTAGGTTCTTCCACTTTGCCGGTAAATAGCTTATTTGAATCACAAAGCTTAGTAAGCATCACTCTTTCTAAAGCTGTCTCATTTTCCTCTAAGTCTTTCAGCTGAGTGGCACTAGAGAATTCTAAGTATGAAATTGGTTTTATATCTAGTTAAATACATTACTTTTACAAAGAGCAATTTGTTGTAGCCTTCCATAAATCTGTATTTGGAACAAAAATTAGAATAAAACATAATTGAGTTTTTGAGTCTCTTATTTTTTGGAACTTTAAAAATGTAATTATAATACTTGATAACATAAAACAAATGAAAACATTTACTCCTAAAAATGATAATAACATAGCTGGGTGTTGAGTTTTGGAAATCCATCAAGTTTTTTTAGGCCACAGATATTATACTGATTACATTAGTATAATTAGTATAGTTTTCTAGGGCTGCCATAACAAACTACCGTGAACTGGGTAGGTGCAACAACAGAAATGATTTTCTCACAGTTCTGGAGGCTGGAAGTCCAGGATCAGTGTGCTGGAATAGTTGGTTGTATCTGGGGTGCTCCAAGCCTCTCCTGGCTCAGAGATGGCACCTTCTCACTGCTTTGTCCCCCTGTGCTTGTCCCTCTGTGCAGGCATGTCCTGATGACTCTGCATGTCCAAATGTACTCTACTCATGAGAGCACCAGTCGGTAAAGTTTAGACTCCATCTGTAATTTCAGTTTAATTTTATCATCTCTTAAAGACTTCATCTCCAATACAGTTCTATTTTGAGGTACTGAGTGTTAGGACTTCAACATATAAATTTTGTGGGGACACAATTTAGCCATAACACTAATGCAGAGTAAGGAGTTATTTACCAAGTTACTCAAAGTAGCTCCAAAGGGATATAAATCCCTTGTTTACAGAAAATAATATTTTTTGCTTCAAACTTTAGGTCAGATCAAATTGTGTTGCAAACCAGAATGTCATTTTATTATGATGTAAGGGACACAGCTGAGCTCTAAATACAGGAGACAGTATGATAGTTTTTACATTGCAAATTCTAGTCTACAAATTCTCTACAAAACATCTATATTAAGGTGTTTTGCAGAATAGTGAAAATGATTTGATGAATTAATTAGAAGGTGCAAGGCTAAGAAACATAGTTGTATTTTTAAAAATAAACATTTACATAATTCCTTTAAAAATTTGGCAGTCATATTGCCTGATTCCTCATATAGACATTGAGCATATTTTTCTTGATCATTGTGATGATGGTTCACAAAAATATCACAATTTTATCATATTTTGCTAAATTTTATTATATTATACATGTAAGCTCAAAGTTTATATATTTTTCTCTACTTTATACATATACATTTCCATTATGAAATCATATTCCTAAATATTTTTATTAAAAGTATATTCTGCTCTAACTGGGGATTACAGGAAGGAATACTTCTAATCAACTGCTAACTCACTTTTCATCTAGACTTACCTGATCAGCATTCCTTACACTTTGCTCATCTTAAGCAACTGAAATTTTAGTCCAAGCTTTAGTCTAGTTAGAAATATATATTTCTTTTACATCTTAAATTCCAAACTGCTAAATTCATACCTTTCTACCACATAAAAAGTTTCATTCCCATACTGCTTGTATTAAGTACTATTCCCATACCTTTCAAGCTGTTTCTTCTATATTTCTGAACAATGAAGAAAGAATCAAGAAATTAAGTAAATATGTTAAGTATCTTATTCTGTACAACTAAATGGTACTTAGAAGAAGACTGTAATTCTCTATCCTTTGTCATAGAATAAAGTGAGTTTATCTTAAAATCTAGTAGAATAATGATGTTAATATTTATCCTCACATTTTGTTTTTAAACTGCAATATCTCAATTATTTCTCTACAAGGTCACAAATCTATCCATCCTTACTTGGCTATTACAAAGTCAGGACTATAATTCATCTTAATGATCTGTCACACCATTCATTCCATGGCTGGGCAGTTAAGTAATCCTACTAAAATGTAGAGACCAGGCCTAAAATTGGCTGGGTAAGATCTTAAGACATCATTTCAAAAGGCAAAATGACTTCTGTTTAGCACTCTACCTGAAGAATACTTTAAAAAAATGCTTTGCATGCAAAACAATGTGACTGCATAATTGATTAATTTGTGCATGTTTCCTCATACATCACAATAGCAACCAAAATAATGATAAATTAAAAGTTGTTAAAATAAATGTTTTTGGATAAGCAGTTTTCTTTTAGTTTAATGCTACTTTATTTTACTGGACTTCCACCCAGCTTTTCTAGTGTTTTCAATATAGATTTATCTGTTGTTGAAAAGGCAGTCACTGCATAATTGATGGAATATAGATTGTGTAGCTGACATGTCTGGATTTGAATCATGCCTCAACCACTACACAATATGGCATAAATGAAGTGAAGTCTTAGAAGTCTCGGTTGTTTCATATAAAAATAGGCACAGAAACATCAATTCTTAAAGTGCCATTTAAATGAGATCATTTAAATAAGAAAATTTATTGAAAGATGCAAAGCACAGTGCCTGCCACATAACAGGCACTCCAACAGCAGTGCCTCACTCATAATGCCCATGGCCCTCACAGCTCTACTTTCTCAAATGATGAAGAACAGCTTTACCTGAAAACAGTTTCCACTCACACTTTCTGTTCATGAAAAATAAAAGACTCAACATTTTCCTCCTTATCTTCCTGAGTTTCTGGAGTTAGATATTATCAGGTACACGGGTAATTTGACCTCATGTCTCTACAGATAATTTTTTTTATTCCCACATTGTTCACTATCATTGAGTTTTAACATATAGGCTCATGTTTTTTATTTCTATGATGTGAGCATGTGTGTGCTTGTGTGTTTATGTATATGCTGTATTTTTTTGTTGAGTAGGTGGAAGGCAGGGGGGAATTATAACAAATTTTACTCCAAAATAATGTCCTAACTTTTTTTGAAGGAATGCAGAAATATTATTTAAACTTGGAACATATTAAACTTTCCTTCTTTTCTCTTTTCTGTAAAGATCTCCAAATGAAATGACTGTCAGCAGGATGAGGCACATGCCAGTATACACTGCCAGCTTAAGATAGTTCTTTAACCAGACTTTTTTAAAAGAATTGACTACATGCCAATCTACAGAAAAATCTCAGTTACTTGCAGTTTTCCTTTGTATCTAAATGAACTTGGTTCAGATATTTTGAGTTGACTACTAGAAGTGTAAAAGTCAATTTTTAAAAATAACCTGGGCTAACTGACCAATCTTTTCAAATATATGTATGTATCTTATAGATAATTATGTGTATATATTAATCCAAAAAATAATACTTCAGTATCTGCAATAGTAAAAGTAACATCTAAGATTACAAATGAATACATGACATTCATTTTAGCAGATATTGTGTGTGTTTCTTACTACACAAGTTACATACATCTTATCATAATAATTTTTCTAAAGGCCAAAAGATACCCAAATAGAAATAGTGTAGTTAAAATGCATGGAATAGTCTTGCATTTTGCATTATCTTAGGCACCATGCATTGAAAAGCAAGTTTATTTTTAGCCTCTCTCAATAAATTATTATAGTTAATACAAGCAGTATGGCAAAGATTTTAGAAAATTACTTTAAGGTGTCTGTTTGTAATAGTGATTGGAGGAGGATATTAATGAAAACAATATTTAGAATCTCATAATTGCCTTTAAGTAGTATTAATTTGAAGTATCCCCAACACCTGCAAGTATTTCTGGTGTACAGTAAATACTCAGAATGTTAAACAATTAAGAAATTATTTTAAAGTCAATAGCCTGAAACTTGAACAAACAACTTTAAATGTAATTTGATGTGATATTTCCATATATGCAAGAAATACACAGTAGGGTTGCTTTTTAAATGGTGGTAACCAGGGCGATACATACATAATCAGAGAAAGAGTCAGGACAATAGATAATGGAATCAATATTCACTGCTCTGGTTTTGCTTCATGTGTTGGAATGATAACATACTTTTTAAAATTTATTTTATTTTTAGAGAGAGGGGGAGTGATGGAGAAGGAGAGGAGGAGAAACATCAGTGGGTGGTTGCCACTCACGCACCCCCAACTGGGGACCTGGCCTGCAACCCAGGCATGTGCCCTGACTGGGTATGAAATCGGTGACCCTTTGGTTTGCAGGTTGGCAATCAATCTACTGCACCACACCGAGCAGGACATTAACAATAACACATTTAAGCCAAACTCTGATAATTTGACTGTCAACACTGTGGATTTTATTATTGTGTCCATGGACTTTAGAGGTGAGTCTATGTTTATTAGATTATCTCCTTCCTCTTTTTTTTATCTTCATCATTCTATATCTCATATTATTAAAGCTATTGTAAATCCCCCCTATTTTAAATAGAAAAACAAAAACACATCCCTGTGTTTTCTCCCTATTCTTAATAATAGAGTTGATAATAATGCACTCATAATCAGAATATCAACCAGAATTTTCTAATACATTTAATGCTTCTACTGTTCATGAGTTGTACTATTATTTTCCCTATATTTCATAATATTTTGCAATAAACTTTAAAATTATGTCTATTACCAACATTTTACAGTGGAAGATACTGAGGCTTGGAGATATAAAGTAACTTTCTGAGGGATAGTGAGTAAATAGAAGGATCTAAATCCACTTTATTTTTATCTAACTTTCAGTTTTTTGTGGGTTGTGTTTGGGACCTAGCTTGTCTCTCCTGTCTTGTGTTCATTTTCTTACCACCCTTTAAAGCACTTCCATCTGATTCCCTTTCCTGGACTCCTCAGTCCTTGAATGATGCCATAGGAACAGCCCTCCCTAAAGCCTTCAGTGGCATCAGGGTTGTTAAAAGGATGGCACTTATCATTCTATATTTTACTTGCACTCTTGTAGCTTTGGACTATTTTGACCACATCCCTCATCTAGAAATACTTTTTTTTTTAATCTCCTGAATACCCATGATCTCTTAGCATTTGTTTTCCATGCCTGACCATACTTTTTCAGTGCCTTTTCCATGCTGACCCTCTTCTTATTTCTTCCTCTTCCTATTTTCCATACCTAAAGGTGAATCTTCATTAGGGCTTAATTTATACACTCTACCTAAATCTCTATTTCCATGAGTTTAACTACCTGGTAGTCAAGGATAATTGTCAAATTTCATGAATCTGTGTGGATCATCTCAAAGGCAGACCCTCACTGCTACTTCTTTACAGGGATGGTCCCCTGTCCTTTGCCCAAATTTTTGCAAAGTGGCTCTTATCTCAAGTCTAAGTACAGGTGTTCCTGTCTCAGGCAGGTCTTGGAGTCCACCCAGGATTGGTTAAATTGCCTTGCTCTTTATTCCTCAAGTGGTTTGTATTTTCCTTCTCACTCACAATTCCACTTTTAAAAGATGCATCTTAGAAAATAGGTTTGCAAGAATAAGAACAAAGTCTGTCTTGTTCTATAAGCCTTTCTTGAAGTGCAGGGATATTTTGGATGCCTAATACATGCTGAGAAGCCTTGGTTGAATTCAATGAAAACCTGCAACTCATGTTTACTTTTTAGTTCTGGGAAGATACCAGCATTTTTCTGACAAGGTTTTACTTCTCTGCATTTTCAATGATGTAGAAGACATGCCAAGAGAGTGTCATATCTGGATGAAATGAGGCATTCCAAAAATTATATGTGGTTTCTTTGAATCATTTGTGGGGGAAGGGAAGACAATGTTCTAAAGGATGTTTCTTCTAAATTGTGTCTTAAAGTTGTTTGTAAGTAGAAAATTGAGTTTATGTTACATTAGAAGATACTATAATGTCTTTATTAAATTCACCGTGCAATCTTTAATCAAATAAGTAAATGCATTATTTATTTCCAAGGTTAAAGCACATATTCTCTTCATCTGGAATGCCTATTGCGGAGGAAAACATGTCTAATAATGTATGAAACTGGGGGCCAATTTTACTTTTCATTATTCTTATATCATTTAAAGACCTAAGGCCTGTCTATCTTGTTGCATGTTTTCATCACATGTGATTTTTAGAAATTAGAATTAATTTTATGGATATGAAGTAAACCTTAATATATAATTTATTTTTGAACACTCCATGATAATAAAAAATCATTGGCCAAAACATTTTAATCCTTTAAAGTTCATTTTATATCAAATTTGACAATAAATTAAAAACTTTTAATGAAAAATATTTAAAATTTTTGCTTGAGATTAAAAACATTTATTCTTTTGGGCAAATTATCCTTATTTTTTAATGTTTAAGACATGGAAAATTAGATGTGACTTTGACCACTAGATAACTCCGTAAAATATACATCCTCAGATTTTGGGTTTTAGAGGGAAAGAGCTTGTAAGAATTTCCTGGTGATATCATTTTGAGTGGATCATAAGCCTAAATTTAAAAAATAAATTAAATTATCATGTTGTATATGAAAATATAATAATAAGCTACCATCTCAATCAGAGACTTTTGAATACAATCTTAAAAAGGTAACATAGTTTTTTTTTCAGTAAAATAGTTGAACTCATTCTACTTTGTCAAACTTCTTTGTAAGAAAGCTGCATAACTTTGGAATTTTATGGTAGCATATAGCTATTTACAAGCTAGGTTAATAAAAATGCCTTAAAATTAGGCCTTTGTTTTGAAATAAAAATGTAAATTAATTTAATAAGTCTACCTTGCCCAATGTTGAAACATTTTAGGCAATATGGGCAACTCATGGGGAAATACAGTGTGCATTGATGTGTTAATATTTTCTTGTATACTTTGGAGATTATTAAGCTTTACACATGCATTCACAACAGAGGTTGCTACACAGAAGAATAAAAATACTTCAGTCTCTTCTGTTAATTAGAAAAAACAATGTAATTGAAAAGTTCCACTTGCTCAGAGTACAAACTAGAAGATAGCATCCTGATATAAATATTTGTTATTTTTCTATTGCTAATATTTTGAAAGCAAGGCTTATTACAGAAAAAAATAAAGTAACAAATTCTGTTCTGTCCATGTACAAGCAATATTTCTGGCCCAATTTTAGATGATTCCCTTCCCTCATGGAAAGGGAAAATGGTGCTAAGTCAGCCACATGTTCTTTTCCCCAGTCCCCTACAGGACCAATGAATGCTTATTGAATAAATGCTTATCAGAAGGCTGTTTGAAGTAAGATACCTTAGAAACAAAAGTGATTAAGATGCACTTAAGCATTTGTAGGAAGGTTATAAAATATGCATAGAAATCAACAAAAAGCAAATGTGTGAAGTACCACAAAAGTGGTGTACAAGATTGTTATGAGAGCCCCAAAATTAAAAAGTATTCTGAGGTGAGTATGGAGCCCAGGAAGTTTTTCTGGCCATTGACCTGAAAACTGTGTTTCAGTGGAGGGAACAATACGGGGAGAAGATGTAGGGCAGGAACACTAGATATCATGTTGAGGGAAAAGTAAAGAAAAACAAACAAACAAATGCCTAAAAATGAAAGGCCTCTTAAGTGGACAAGTTGTAGTTGTGCCACCAGTTTGATTTACTACTCTCTTATAAGCAAATTCTACAGAGATAATACCCCACGTGATTATGTTAAAGATTACCTGCATAGAAACTTGCATTATGGAAACACTTGGGACCCATCATAGTTTTCCTGCAATTAATTTGGAGACCAGTGATACCCAAAGTGTGGTCCCTCGGGCAACAACATCAGTGTCACATTGAGACAAAATTCTTGGACGCCTCTCCAAATCAACAGAATAAGCAACTCAGGAGATGGATACAGCAAACTCCCTCCCGGGAACTGCACTTCAAGTGGAGAAACACTAATGTGATCAAACAACTCAAGTCTCCCAAAGGCTGTCTGGCACCTGCTGTGATAGACCATTAAGTGTGGCTCCTACAGGACTAACATTGTTCATTCTATCTATAATCTACTGACAGATGACAGAATGACAAATAAGAGGATGTGGCTTTGTATATAAAAACAAGATCCTTAGCTCCTTCATCTATAAAATGATAATAAATTACATTTATATTACATGAGGACTAAATGAGATAAACTATTTATAGGGGTTAAATGGTGGTCTGTGTTTTTATTGCTCAATGACTATTATATCCAATAAAATTGTTTTATTTTCATAAAATATAAAAATTTGTTAAGGTTTACAATCATGAAAATAATTGAATCTACAAATGTCTAAATATAAGAATAAGTTTTCTAATAAAAAAAGAAGCAATAATATGTAGTTTAGATAATACTGTATGCCTGGTATATGAGTAACCAACATAAAGCTGCACCCAAAATAGCTATATGGGTATCTAATCTATAAGAACTAGAGTAGTTTTTGCATTGCATTATCATTAGGAAATGTTTTATGGAGGCAACTTCAAGGGCATTTCTTAGATGATGTATCTTGAGCCCTATGACAGTTTATGGTAAAACTGAGAGCAAAGATATTTAAATGCTGAGATATCGTTCATAAAAAGCATGAAAATACAGGGGGTTGTTCAAACAGTAATGTGTAGAGTGTTGCCACTTGTGATGTCAGACATATCTATATTTGCTATTTGGTGAGTCTAGAAAGGTTGATCTTGGCCAGACTTGGAGAGATTTGGTGATCAAGGCTAGGGAATGTAGAGTTGCAGTGTAAAGATAGAATTGGGCTTCTGGGAATAGTAGTATTCCCAGTGTGTGTGTGTGTGTGTGTGTGTGATGAGCAACAGGAAAGAGATTAGATTGCATGAGTCCAGCAATTAAAAAGAGAAGGAATGGTGCTGGAAAATAAGAGAGAGATGTAAGGCCTTAAAAAAGAAGTTACAGAATCTACTACCTAAATATGAATACAAAGGAAGTGTAAGAGGCAAGATAATGTTTTGGAAGATTGTGAACATTTTGAAAAACAGTAAGGAAAGATAACTAATTTTTTAGAGAGAATGTTAAATTCTATTTTGATTGATCTAAAGTGAAAGCAGGGCAGGGAAACAAAAGTAGCTATGCAGCAGATGGAAATGATGACACAAAGTTCTAGGAAGAGCGGTATCTGAGTCATCATATAGAAATGATAAAATGATATGTGAGATTTCAGAGGTGGAAGAAAAGAGGAATTCTAAAGGCAGAAGATGAAGTGGAAGTACACAGGTTTAGAGAACGAAGCAGTGAGAGGGAACCCAGTAAGGATGGTGGGAGTGACTGACATGTAGGTAAAGCTAGGGGTGTGGGGTGGAGCCAACTTGTGGTAATATGATAGTATACCCTGAGGCCAGTGTAGAAGAAAGGGGGCATTTTTAAAGGAAAAAGTGAGAGAAAAATGCACTGTGTGATGAAGAGTGTCAGACTCTGCAGAGAACTCCTAGTTTGCTAAAAGGTTGTCAGTGTTGTGAGGTCATTATTATTGTAGGATATAAAGTGGCTGGTGAGTGTACAATATAGAGGGTGAAACAAAGGGTGTAAACTTGTTCAACCCCAGGTGATAAGTTTATTTAGTAAGTGCAAAAATACATGTAAAAGTACATGGGAGGAAGACATAATAGGTTCAGGTAAATATTATTTTTGGTTCGGGGGCAATCAAAAAGGGAAATCATGTTTTCTGATGTAATTATTATCATTATAAGAGAAAAAGATTGTGTAATCAGTATATTGAATGGTAGGTGCATTTGAGGAATTGGGACTAGCTGTATTTTTAAGTAGTGATAGTGTTATTGAATGTTAAAATCTATTAATACAAAAGTACTAAAACTAGTGAAGGTACTGTTAACATCAACAGATAATTTTCAAATCCTATGTCTCACTCCATGTACTAATTTATAATGTAAATTTGACAAAACAATGTTTTAAACTTTACTGTGGTAGCAATTATTCTGTATGTTATATAAACATTTATAATATTTTCAATTCTTTAATTTCACAAATAACTTGTTGCAAACTTTAGTGTGTTTTATATCTCCATATTATACAATTATTGTTGTGAAGCTAGTATACTGTATGCATATTTGCTTTCAGTAACTTTTTAGTCTTAGTTGACATAGTATCTATCTGATAGCGATAGGAATGAGTTTATTGATTTCATATAAAATATACAGATAGGATATCTGATAAATTGTAAATGGCTTTATTTATATTTGTGATGTTTAACATATTTCTTGACCATGTCCTCAAAATATAAAAAATAACAAGGAAATGAGTAAACAAGCTCAAGGAGTAAATGAGCTCAATGGTTTCAGTTTTTTCACAATTGCTGAAACCATTGAGTAATTTTTAAGAGTCTGAATGTACGCTTTACACTTGGGGAAAAAAAGATACATACAGTTGGTTTAGAATTGGCCACATCTAAAATATTTGGCAGATATTCAGAAGCACATAACTTTATCTTAATCTGTTCATGCTTCTGTGATAAAATACCACAGACTGGATAGCTTATAAACAACAAACATTTATTGCTCATAGTTACAGAGTTTGGAAACGTAAGACTATGAAGCTGGCCTGGTTGGATGATGGCCCTTTTTTGAGTCATAGACTTCTCATTGTATCTTCCTATGGCAGAAGTAGCTAGGGAGCTCTCTGAAGCCTTTTGTAAGGGCCCTAATCCCATTCAAGTGGGTTTTACTCTCATGACTTCGTAATCTCCCAAAGCAACACCTAGTAATACCATCACCTTTGGGGGTTAAGCTTTGAACATGTGAATTTTGATTTTGGGAGGCACAGTCACACCATAGCAATGTTGTAGATTGTTTTGTTTTCTAATTGGATATGATAAATGAACATTGGCAAATAGGGCAAATAAGATTTGGCATAGATACAAATTTAATTAATAAGTATTGGTGCCAATTTAATGATTTGTTGGAATTTTCTTAGATAATTTGGTAAAATGAAATACTTTATTAAATTATTTGTATAACAATAAATGCTATGTGTAAATGATAAGATACTTGCATATTTGCAGAGCAATGTTATCTACCCTTTATTTACAACCACTGATAAATTTTAGAAGTCCCTGTTTAGATTTTAAAATCATTTTTATTAATATTTCTCAGTTTTTCAGACTTAACTTTCCCCCCATTATTCATTTGCTACTGCTAATGTTTATTTTCTTCATGTAATATGACAATATCAAAAGATATAACATTTAATTAATGGTGTGACTTAAAAAATAAATTATCCTCTGTGACTTTTTCTCCTCAGTGAAGACAGGATGCTAACATGACTATGTAATGTTAGTGTGTGTGTGTGAAGATTAAATTAGATTATGAATGAATCTGTGCTCAACAATTCATTAGTATGAAACAGCTATCCAGAAAAATTCCATTTGACTATAATTGGAAAAGGTGATTACTAATATGAGACAGGAAGTAGTATTAATCTGATTTTTATATAAAAAGGGAGGCTTTTTCTTGTTGAATGCAAGCTGGAGATGATGGTGCTAAAGACTATCTAAAAAACTAGGGGTTGTGAAATGTTAAATGCTGCCATGCAATTTTGAAAATCAGTACTGAATAATAACTCTAAATGTATATCACTCAGAAGCACCATTGCTAACCTTTTGAGGACCTTTAGCTGTTGCCTAAGAGTCTTCATGGGAGAGCTAAGGATATTCTGAAGATCTGTACAAATGGGAGTAGCAGAAACACACATTGTGGGTATTAAATAATTAAAAAACTCAACCATGTTCTTAAAGTTTACAGGTTGATATGCATATGCTATGACTTCACAATGTGATAGAAATGTGTATGTGTGTTCCATATAAAATGTATTGGAATGTTTTTGTCAATAGTCTTCATAATAGACAAATCTTGGAAAACACTCATATCACAATTAAATTAGGATAAATTGATCATTGCATATTGATGCAATGTAGTATTCTAGAGCATAGATGGCAATATGAATGATTCTTACAAGTATACTGTTGAGTAAAAGAAACTAGACACAAAACACATCCTGTGTACTAATACTAATTATATAAAGCAGAAAATTAGAAGAAGTCTTTTGTGACTGGTAGTGGCAAAAACAGATCTTCTAGAGTACTAGTAATATTTTGTTATATAATTTGACAATTGGCTACATGGGTGAGTTCAGTTTGTGGAATTTATTGAGTTATATGTTCACTTTTCTGCAAATATACATCAATAAAATTCAATAATCACTTTTTAATTGTTACAAAGACTGGAGAGTTTTCAGTAATTCACAGTAAGCACTCATCAAAGGAAGTTTCCATTGTAACGGAGACCATTGTAAGACACTATGTAACACACAGAAGGAAATATACAGTAAAGGCTCAGGAGGAACAAAACAGACAAAGGGCAAAGGCCTATGTCATTATGAATATAACATTTTATAAAGAAAGTCCTCACATTTGTTATGAAATGAAATGTCTGAATCCTAAAATATGTAAACTTTAGGAGTATGTGGTACATAGCCTTTCCCTTTCTCATCTGCTTACTGAACAGTGTCCCTCCTCGAAAAATGAAAATACTTAAACACTGCTAGGATATCCAGATTCATCAACTACTATTTATTTAATTAGTTTTCTTTATAAGCTTCCATGATAATTTTTGCATTTGATTTTTGGTACTAGCCAAATGTATATTACTTTAAAAGATTTTTTTTTTCCACCCTGGCTGGTGTGGCTCAGTGGATTAAGTTTAGGTCTGCAAACCAAAGGGTTGCTGATTCAATTCCCAGTCAGGGTACATGCCTGGGTTACAGGCCAGGACCCCAGTAGGGGGCGTATGAGAGGCAACCACACATTGATGTTTCTTTCTACCTCCTTTCCCTCTTTCTAAAAATAAATAAATAAAATCTTTAAAAAAGACTTTTTTTCCTGATCAGTATGCATTGTCATACTTACTGTTGAATTTATAAACACCATGGTGCAAAAAAAGTGGATGAAACAAAGTTTTATCACACATTTTCCTCATATTTATTTTTGCACATATTTCAAGCATCAATACTGAGGGCTGTGAAGAAGTAGTCATTTATATTCACATGAAATATGGTGAGTCTTTCTATTCAAAGCTATATGAAGCTGGATGGCACCTAACTACTGATGTGGATTGTAGATAGCACAACTACATTGGTAACAGGAACACTCAAAACTTTGTTACATCCTTAAACCCAACTGAATCTGGCTGCATATGCATATTTTTGACTTTAAAAAAGAAAATGTCCCAGTGCCATATAGGGATTTGGATTGGTTCTTCTTGATTTCCTACCAATAATCACCGCGCTTCCACCTCTCTCACTATTTTAAGAACAGTAAGCTATAAAATGTAGGGGTAAACATTACTAATAAGTTAGAAAATTATAAGTCTATATTTAGAGTAGTCACTGTTATGAAACATATTAAGTAAATATTCACATTTCTATTTTATATAGACTATTTACAGCTATGTTCACTGGGCAAAGTATGGAAATAATGTATTACTTTGTGAATAAGAAACATGATGGTTAATACTTTGATATGATAGCATTAAACTAACTCAAATGTTAGCCAAATTTTAATTTGCATAACAGAAACTAATAAACAGAATATATCTGGTATAGTGCATCATTATATTCAGCACAAGACCATGGAAAGCAACATTGTGTTTTTCAGCAACATTTCACAGAGGGCATATCACAGTAGTGAGCAAAACAAGGAAAAAGGACCCATGGACATGGAGAGCAGTGTGGTGACTTCTGGGGGGGAAGCGAGCTAAGGGAGACTAAGCGATAATGGAAGAAATACAATAAAGACTTAATTAAAAAAGAACTAGGGTAAGGAATCACATAATTGGACTTGGAATAATTATTTAATAGTTCTGTTTCTGTTTCCTCTGTAACTGAGGAAAAGAGAATGATATACACACATTATCTTATATATACATCATGGTTCTTGCAAAGATTAAAATGACACATAAATCTTAAGACACTGTTAGTTTCATACCAGGTATTCAACAAATGTCATTTTTATTGTTCGTATTCACAAACATGATTTATCAAACACTAGGTATTCAATACCTACTCTATGTGATAGCCTTGAGCAACATTTTATATAAATTACAAAGTTTCATTATTTTTTAGGTTTGTATAAAGCCTTTTATTTATACCTAGTTCAATGGTAGACTATAGGATTGAGAAAGGATTGGAAGTTAAAATTCTGGTCATTTCTACCTATGAGAATATTAAATATTAATATTTACACTAATATTAAATAACTACTATATCAAGTTATCATATACAATTTTTATTATTCAATTCTTTAAATTTAAGCCTTTTAGTACTAGAATACAGGTCCCAAGATTTTGCTATCTTAACATTTGAAATTTCAACCACAATTTCTGTTGTGCATAATAAATTGCTGGTATTGCTGTCTTTTTTCTAGGATGATGTAAAAGTTTGATCACCCTTTTGATACTTAACTGTGGAATTGTCTGCTAGTCACCTTTTAACCTTGCCAACAAATCCAATCAGCTTAAGAGCATTTTAATGTACCTGTGTAAGTTCTCAGAATTTAAGATTAAGAGAGAAAAGCAGGTCTTATGACCTTCATAAGTAGTACTCAATGGTTATTCTGGAAATGAAAGAACTAGGTTAATTTAAGCTGCAATTTGATTGAAACATTTTCCAGCTTAAAGTCAGCTATTCTACGAGAGCCCACAATGTGAGGAAGGTTATATGCAGCAGATTCCTAATGCAGTCGAGTCAAACAGAATCATTTTGTCATCAGTAATCAGGAAAGGTTGCCCTAGATGTTTTAGAGTCCAATTTTTAATTTAACAAGAAAGCTTAAGTGTACAATAGTGTAGAGTATACACAACTCGGCTCTTCTTACTTAGAAAATAAAGTAATATTACTTGCTTACTTTACTTCAGTATTTTACTTCACTCTGACCTTGAGTCAGAGCATTGTGAATTCTCTGATTCTGAGTGGATTGGGGTGAAATGAAATGAAAAAGAGAGAATGGCTGCTTTTAACATGACCAGATGGTAATTTTTACCAGTTGGCAGTGTATTAAAACACATTTTCTGAAAGAAAAGTATACATTATAGACTGGCACAACTAAATGTGTAAAAGCATCCCAAAATAGATAAAAATATTCCTTAGCTTTGAAGTAAAGTTATGATAAACTTGTATAAGTATACGGTTAGCCTAAAATAAAGATAGCAGTGAAGACCACCTGTACCATCAGAGATCCTAGAAGAATCGAAATGAGTCAACATTATCTAATTTCTGATGTTTTATCCCACAAAACTTGAATGGTGTTCCTCATGTACTAGCTCCGGGATAAACTAGGTAAAACAATTTAATATTAACTGCTTTCTTACCCTACTGAAACCCTTATCATTCTCACTAATGAATTTCTTAGATTCCCCAAATAAATTCTTGAAATCAACTGAATTCTAATCATCACAATATTAGACAACTTGAAGTCTGATAAATTACTCATTAAATAGCTTTCTTATTTTTTTATCAGCACAAAGAGAGTTGCAGTGACATAATATGAAAATCAAACTTTCAAAAGCCCATAAAACACAAATATTTAATTACTTATTAACAATTACCCAATAGCTAATTTCATTTGTCCTATTTTTGGTTGACTACTCTGAGTAGACACAATAACTCTGCTATCCTTTAATCACTGATATGGTAAATCTGATTAACTCATATGTTGGTAAAGGCTACTGCAAATTTTATACTATTGAATAGATACAATGAATTCTTCCAAGGCCTATGGATTAAATGGGAACAGAGCACACTGCTGAGAAGACACATAGGCACTACCCCAAAACACAGTGCTTGAAACCAGTTGTTAAGTTGATTTCTCTTTTAGTCTAGTTTTTGTAATAATCAGTATGATAAAAATGAAATGCACATCATGGTTTACTTTTTATTAATTTCAAGAAACCTACAGTGATACTTTTTTATTTGAATTTCTAGAAACTTGATTAGAAAAATGATTATAATACAGAATAAGATCTGAAGATACACCAATATTTAACATGAGATAGAACATATGAGATCATTTGAATACTCAGTACTGTGAGGATAGCATAAGTATTTTAAAATTTATAGCATACATAATTTTTTACAAATTAGTCATTTATTTAGGGTTGAACACAATTTTTATTGTATGTAACAGTAGAATAAATAATAATAATATAGTAATAAAAAAGCTAATATTTTTGCATGATATGTGCTATAGAATGTTTTACTCATGTGTACATTATATTATACATGCATTTACATGTTTAACTCCCACAAGAAGTTTACAAGGCCGAGAGAAGTAAACTGGCCATTTGCACAGCTGATAAGTGACAGACCTGGGATTCCAACCCAGGCAATCTGACTTCAGTCTATGTTTGACTATCTTAGCATACTGCTTTTCTAGGGAATTAGAATTTGTCCACAGTGATTTTAGCTTTAGTGGCATGTTTTGTATGCTGCATTGGTATACTTTACAAAAATGACACATGCATGAAAAAATCAAGATAACACTGAAGGATTTAAATAAGCATCATTCCAATCAAAGATCTCTAATTTCTGTTAACATCCGCATGTCTCTTTGGAGATCTTAATTTCAATTATATAAAATACATATACAAACATAACTCATTTTTATTTTGATACACATAAACAACATAATGTATGAGGTGTGTTTGGAAAAAGTCCAGCTATTGTTAATATAATGAGAATGGTTTGTAACCTGGCAGAATAGATGTAACCTGGCAGCAAAGGAGAGTGGACCTGAATGTGCACGTGCGAACAGTGAGTACTAGTGAACAATTGATACTTTACTGTACTAGTTAGTGGGGGTGGTAGACAACGTTGAGTGAGCCTGTTTACTGTGTGTCCATCCTGTTCAAAATGACTGAGCAAGTAGAACAACAAATCTGCATCAAATTTTGTATTAAGCTTTATCATTCCTGCACGGAAACTATTCACATGGTTCAGAAGGCAGCAGCTATGGACAGCTGGTGACAGGCAGCTTTATCAAGACAAAGCACCTCCTCCTATATCACATCTCATGCATAGATTTTTGGTGAAACATCACATCACCCAGGTGGCTCAGCCCCTCTAAAGTCCAGATTTGTTGCCCTGTGACTTCTAGCTTTTCCCAAAACTAAAATCACCTTTAAAAGGAAAGAGATTTTAGACCATCAGTGAGATTCAGGAAAATGCAACGGGGCTATTGATGCCAATTGGGAGAACTGTGTGAGGTCCCAAGGTACCTGCTTTGAAGGGGACTGAGGTGTCATTGTCCTATGCACAGTGTTTGTTGTATCTTGTATCTTCTTCAATAAATATCTATTTTTCATATTACATGGCTGGATACCTTCTGGACAGACCTGTTATATACTCATCTGAAAAAATATTTTCTATGTAATAAATCACAGGGAGTTTTCCTTATATATTGGATCTTGATAGTAAATTCTGAGACCCTTGTTGCCTCACATGACAAACTTCTCTACTCATTCTGTATGGCTCCCTTCTGCTTTGGGTTGGCCAAAGAGACTATAACAGACAATGATAATTGGAGATAGAAATAATTATTTTGCAAAACTCTCTAAAGATATGTCTATTTAAAATTTTTTGTGGTATAATGCAGTTAACAAAATATACGATATTAACCACTTTTAAATATAGTTCAGTGGGGCATTCATATTGTTGTGCATCCATCACCACTGTCCATCTCCAGAACTCTGGTAAATCCGAAGCTTTATACCCATGAAGCAATGCATCCCCAAGCCCTCTCCCCACAGATCCTGACAGTCACCCTTCTGTACTTTCTGGGTCAGTATGTCTTCGAGTTTGCCTGTGTATTTGTAGGGCTCTGGCTCTGGAACAATGGGCAAAGTTTTGGAGTGGCAAAACTTTTGAGAAAAACATTTTCAAAGAGTTGTCTTATAAAGATAGCTCATTTTTTTTATTTCTGGTTGAATTGAGATGGGGTGTGTTGATGCTCATGTTGGTTATATCTGAGGTTAAGTAACTAAATAGTGATTTTTTCTTCATAAAATATTGTGAAATATGGTAGGATTTTTGTGATCTATTGCTAATATGGAAATAAGTAATTGAATCCTTTTGAGTTTGAAAAACAACACTGGGCCATAATATCACTATGGAGGTTGAGGTAGGAGTTTTATTTATACTTTAAAACACAGAATAAAATGTGCATCCATTTTTTTGTGCTTTGCCTTGTCACTATGCTTATAAAAGAAAAGATTCATGATGGCAGGTAGTGGATTCAGACACCAATCCCTCAGCTGTCCATAAGTCCCTTCTAACATTCAGAACTCCAGGTCAGAGTTCTGTTGTGTCCGTTACCTGCACTACCTTGCTTCCCGTTGGGCTTCTTGTCTTTAAGCAATAGTGGTATTCAGGCTGCGGGTGGGAATGTCGGTTTCTGAACTTTTGTCTTGCTCTACTGACCCTTTCATGGCCATGAGAAGAAAAGACCAGCAGCCATTCTGCCCAAGAACACACAGGCTCCATGTTGGCTACTGGTTCACCAGCTAATTTCTTCCTTATACTTTCTCACTATCCTTTTCAAATTGTTTCTAAAGTCAGACCCTCTACCACAGTGACATTTGAGTGTATGCTGCTTTGTTTGAAATAAATTTACTTTGTTTGCCAATTACTTTTCTCCTTATAATAACTTAATGCACAGGACCAGCTGCATGAAAATATGGAGCCATTTGTTTAAAAATATTGAAACCATCAAGATAGCAATAGCCAGAAAATTAAACCACATGAGGACTTTGCTAAGTCCAGGGCCCTGTGACTGCACAGGCTGTATGCCCCGGAAGCTGACACCAGGGGCCCACACTGAGGTCAATCAGGAGGGCTATTAGAGCGGATATTTTCAAACTGGACCTTTTTCTTCAAATTCCACTTTCGATTGTGCCTATTTCATTCTGGTAATTTTAAGAATGTCAGTACTCTGAAGCCCTTTTAAACTATTTTTAGCTAGATCTTGATGATTAAGACATATTATTACAAATCCACTGATTTAGGACCTTCTATATCTTCAACATCATGTGTAATATTTCAAACCATTTGAAATAATGTAACTATAATTTTACCCCATGTCTGACATTATGTACTGTACATTTCTTAATATATTCCTTTTCCCTCCTAATGTGTAGAATATTCTGTTCTGCTACATATGTTCCATCATTACTCTACAGGGCTCTGGCAGGGTTTCTTATTTGTTTGCATCATTGAGTCAGTTCTGCATTCTTCACATCACTATTTCTTGATGAGCCCTCTCCCTTCAGATCTCATTCAAGATATTATACAAGTAGATTGCACACTGCCACCATTTGCACCCATCTCATGGGTCCCAGCAGGGCATGTGTTTGCTCCCCTCTCGTGCCGGAGTCCAGCTCCAGCAGGTCCAGGGATTCCCAATAGATGAACGGCGTCAACGAAGGAAAGACACAAGAGGTGTAGTTTCAAGCTCAGCAGCCAGGCATCTCTGCCTGGGCTTTTGAGTTTTTTATTTTTATACAGTTGGGTGTGTACATGTGGCATATGTGAAAGCAATAAAAAAAGTGAGGTTTTTAAAGCATATTTGCTTTGTCCTTACCCTGTAGAAAATAGGAAGCAGCTCTCTATTGCATATTATTGTGCAAGCTTTAGCTCCTAATCTTTGCAAATAATCAGTAACATTTTACCACACTATATAACACCTTAATTTCTTAAAGCTTGACTTAAGTTTGATCTATATATTCTAAAGTTGCAAGCTGGACATGTAGCTGGGCACAGGACTGTTTTAGCTCACTGGCAAAGGCCATGCAGAAGGCTTTCATGGTCAATGTGGTTAGTATCTGTCTCTCACTTCTCACTTCTGCACCAGAACCCTGTCATCTTGTGCAAGTAATAATCTTTGTTTTGCTCAGTCCATTCGGCTGCCTGCCATCTACCTTGGTGTTGGTGTATTTTTATTATTTGTTTCTATCTTTGATGTCTGGCTTTTTAGGCAATAAACACTATGGGGGTCCTGATCGCTTAAGCATTCATAGAAAAGGAGTGCATAATAATCTTTCCAATACCCATTCTTTGAACTCTCTAACCCACTTAGGAGGACACTCTGGTGGGGAGTCACTCTCCAATGAGCTGTCATTTTCTTGCTTACTTTCAAAGAACTGTATTTCTTCTGTGGAATTGCCATTTGTCCCAGTCCCATGGTAAATCACATAGACCCTAAGCAGGGGCAGTAATACAATGACTAAGCAGAGGAGTGCCAAGTACTTTCCCCCACTGTGTCTGCTGTGCCGATGTACGGCTCCCTCTGTGACTGTGTCAGACAGCAGGGCTGGGTTGGCTCTCGGCACTCTCAGCTTGGGGGTGATCGGCCAGAAGATGCTCTACTCCTTTTTCTCCCCTAGCCCTGCTAGGAAGCCACGTGTCTGTAGCCCCCAACCAGGCCACCTTGGGACCATGTGGTGGTGGTAGCTGAGGAGAGCCTGGGTGCCGCAGGTAGCCTGGTCCGGTGGAGGCCCGAGCAGAGCGGAAGAAGCGGGGCACACCGGCCTTGTTGCAGCTGAGTCCTGAGCACTTGGTCCAGAACAAGGCCAAGGCCCATCTTCAACTCACAGGCCGGTGGGTTTTGGTGAAAGTTGGAAGAAGCACTTCAGCAGAAAGTTCAGAAAACCATATTTTATAAAGCTAATGAGGTTTGTTGCAGAAGAAAGAAGACATTACGCTGTTTATCCACCCCCACACCACGTGTTCACGTGGACACGAATGTGCGACACCAGAGAGTGAAGGCTGTCTTCCTGGGACAGGATCCATACCAAGGGCCCAATCAAGCTCATGGGCTCTGTCTCTGTGTTCAAAGACCTGGTCTACCTCCACCCAGTTTGGAAAACATTTGCAAAGAGCTGTCTACAGACATAGATGGTTTTGTGCATCCTGGTCATGGAGATTTATCTGGGTGGGTCCAGCGGGGTGTTCTCTTGCTCAACGCTGTGCTCACTGTCCGGGCACATCAGGCCAATTCTCATAAGAGAAAGGCTGCGAGCACTTTGCCGACGCAGTTGTGTCCTGGGTAAACTAGAATACAGGTGGTCTCACCTTCTTGCTCTGGGGTTCTTATGCTCAGAAGAAGGGCAGTGCCATCTACAGGAAGCGCCACCACATGCTGCAGACTGCTCACCCCTCCCCGCTGTCGTGTACCCAGGGTTCTTTGGGTGCAGACATTTCTCTAAAACCAGCGAGCTGCCACAGAAGTCTGGCAAGGAGCCCATCAACTGGAAGGGTCTGTGACCTTGAACTGGGGTGGGTGATGGTCTTGGGGCAGTTTCTAGGAGTTTATTGGTGACGAAGTTGGTGATCCTTAAGCATTCTGCACATGAGAGAGAAAGTTTGGGCAATGCGGGCATGAGCCAGGCTGCCCTGGAAAGATGTGATCTGTGACTTAGCATTGTGGCTTTGGCCTGGAATGTGTGTCACCCAGCAAAGATGTGATCTGTGACTTAGCATTGTGGCTTTGGCCTGGAATGTGCGTCAAAGTTCTTGGAAGGGAGAGGAGCTCAAATACTCGATGCTCCTCCTCTCTGTTTGCTTTATGGTTAAAGATGGGGAGATTGGTACCTTTTTGGTATATATAACTCACTGCTCCTCGTTTTTACCTGTAGGTTACACTTTAGGCTATAAGGTGTTAGGTGTTTTTATTTAGAAAGGCTCCCTTTGCACATGCTGGTGTTCCAGTCGGGGCCAGTTTCCTCCTTGAAGGAAATGGGATTTTTTTTTTTTTTGCCAGTTCCCAGAAATTAGAGCTCAATTTCCTGATTGTGGCAGAGGTGAAAATTCTTAAGGAACAATCTGTAATGAGCCTTCAGACAGGCAGAGTCTAAGAGAAGTGGTCTGGGTCTTGTTTATATGTTCTCCGAGTGTTTCTAGGAATAAGCAGTGGAAGTTGAACAGGAAGGAGGAAAAAGGGGGATTTTTTTTAAAGAGGAAATGTTTTACTTTTCTCCCAGGCATAACATGAATTTGGTTTTTAAGGCAGCATAGTGCAAGGTGCTGTTTTATGTGGACCGAAATCACTCTGGGATATCTTTTGCAACACTGGAGAATTTTTCTTAAAAAATACTTATGCAGATGTATATATGTATTTTTTAAAATACTTTGGTTAAGAGATGATCTTTAGGTCTGCACCTCCATCCCAGATCCTGCTAAAGATGCTATTTTGCTATTAGCTGTGTTCAAAGTTAAACCTGCTAGGGTTTGTAAATAAAAGGTCTTTGAAGTTTCAAAAAACAAAGATATTATACAAGTAAAACTATGAAAGCAATTATGATTTAATTATGTCATCTACTTGTCTACCGTTTGCCTTTTTAACTTAGTTGCCCAAAGTTTTAATGTAGGACATCACATAATTTGTCATGATTGATAAAAGTATTTGTTCTAAATGATATTGGAAATGTACATACCCATACAGTTAATTTTTAGCTGTTGTTAATATTTCTGTTGCATAATTCCTTTAATGATATCCTTAGTAAGTGTTTGCATAGTTTGAGCCTATAAAATATAAAATCAAGAATATTGGCTGGTTTATTTTATTTATGAATTTCTTATCTATCAAAAGTCAGCTTTAAATATTCTTGATTCTTGTGCTAACCTGGGAGGTTCTTCAATATAGAATAATGCCTTAAATGTGTCTCTGAAAAAAAAAAACTTTGGAAGATATACCTTCTTTGGTCTCAATGCCTAAGCCTCTGCCAAAGTCCTGATCAGACCAGGCCCAGTTCACCGTGCCCATGCTCTTCACAACCCTCTTACCTCCAGTGCTTCACCATTCAGTTTTATCCATGTTCCAGTTTCAGACATATACAATTACAGCACTGCTATTCTGTGTGTCTTCTGAATCAGTAACATAAGTACCCTCTATGCCTGGGTTTATTTCTGTCTTTCTCAACCTGTGTAAAATGCCTATTTCATTCCTTGTTGTTCTGTTGACACAGATTTCCCTATTCTTTAATACTTACTCCTCCTATACAGTCTTCATGAGTTATTTCAGTTTATATTTTCTCTCACACACATTTAAACTTAAGTCACCTGTATTATAACTAATAAAATTTATGGAGGAAGGTATTGGTGCTGTGTGATGGTGGAAATTAACTTTGTTTCAAAATACTTACTCTGCTTTCCAAATATGCTATTTCATATAGAACATGATAAAATACATAAATATTTAGTATATTTTCTCTCTTAAAAATTATTTTTGCCTTTCAGGCCATCTGCTCAGAAATACATTGCTTACAAAAGCCATATTCTAGAATTCTTATACTCCAGCTATTATCACAGTAAGCATACATTTAAAAAGTAAGTAGCTATGGAATAGTTATTAAAATCTTGACCTAGTAAAATCCTACAGATTACAACTTTCTAAAGTGAGGAAAGAAAACCTACATGAACTACAGTGATGTCATTTGTGTTAACATAAAAATAAGCATATTGCTTCATGAAAATTGATTACAAATTTAACAGAATATATGTATAACATGGTGTAAAACACAAATACCATGAAATAGGAGAAATTATAGGTAATAATTTTCAGGAGGTTAATGTACACACATGATCTCAGTAGGAAGCACTGTACTCGCTGTTCAGAAAATACAGCAGTGCGCATTATAAAGGTTAGAAGATATTTTTTCTGAATTTTATGTATAACTATATTAAAATTTAACTAAAAAGCATTAAAATGTAACTGATTCTTGGTAAGTATAATCTAAATAATTTGGTTAAATTCTTGAGAATTTATGGAATTATTTATTATCATTTCAGCCCAAAGGGCACATGAGATCTTGAAAATACAGTGTATTAGGGATCAATATATAACAGATACATGACTTGAACAGGTTGTAGTTGGTGCTATTACACATAATGGTCACTTGAGAGTGTTCACAGTTTCCAAAATGAATACCAATTAGAGTAATGTTAACCTTAGTCACTAAAGGAACTAAGTCAAAAGATAGTATTGCTTAGAAGAATGCACAAACAGTTCAAATATCTTCCATTCAGTTTAGATTTCAGTTAGCCAGCAACAAAATAAGTCCAGCAATAAATTAAAGTTTAGGGGTAAAAAGATTAAGGCACAGCCTTCTTTCTTTACTTCTACTTTTTGAGACAAGAGATCATCAAACACTACAGCACCCTCAAGTGAAAAACTGGTTTGACTCTAAGATTTATTGTAATATTTAATGAGGCAAGTAATCTATTGTTTGTTTCAGCTTCCCCATTTGTTAGACTGTTAGATATAGTGTTTTATAGTTTTTCTTCTGACTCAGACTTTAATTGGGGTTGGCTTAGAACAGTTTTTCTTTTAGCATTGACTAGAATTCTCTAGCCATTTACTAGATTTTAGTCCTGAATGTCTCTATATATCATGTATTATTCAGAGAATCTCCTTGCAGACAGTAGAGGGTACTGATCAACCTAATAGTTTCTGAAAATGGGTACAAATCCTGCATCCTCTACTTTCTAACTACATGAATTAGGCAAGTTAGTTTCACTCTGAGCCTCATTGTCTTCATCTAGATTGTCTTGAAGACAAAAGGAGCTAAAAAGTTAGAGACAAATGGGATTACACAGTATATAAAAATATGAGTCTCTGGTACATTCAAAATCCTCAAGAATACTTGCTGTTATTTTAGGAACACAAGAACAATGGGGTTTGATCAAGAAATCCTTGTAGATTTGAGTCAAATAGACATTCTCTTGCTTTGAGGGATCATTAAGAAAGCCAGATTTCTGAAAGATGAGGGCTTTAGAAAATGCATGGAGGAGCGATAGGAAGTAAGCTACATATTCAGAAATCAGTTCTCAGTTATTCAATGGGTAAGGATGCATGTTTCAGGAGTGGTCTCACATATATGTGCCAAGGTTGGAATATAAAGAATATGCCTGAGATTTACCTTAGTGATAATTGATAAATCCAGAAATGGTTAGCATATGTAAAAATTAAGGTATATTTAGGTTTTTATGTTTCCCCTAAACTTAGAGTTGATATTTCACTGCTTAGAAATGAGCAAACACAGGCAAACTTCATGTTTAGCATCCTCTTCTTTATGGGGACAGTTTAAAACAACAAATAAAATGTTTATATTTATTTATAGCAACACTTTAAAATTAAAGATAGCATTGTATTTAATAAACATACATAGAAAAGACAATGGCAATATTTGACCCCTAAGCTAATATTGTTCACCTCCTGAGAATAGAAATAAGGCTTCAGAGACAGGATTTGAGCTTCTGCTCTGTCACCGTAGCGGGGAGAAAAGCAGCGCTGAACAAGGGAATGTCATGAGTGATAAATGAGAGGGCTGTAGATGAAAAGATCATAGGAAATCATCTCCTGTGGGGGAAAAAGTCTTATCCTTATACATTTTTACAGATCAATACTGGAGTAATATGTGGTCATTCATTATTTGTCATTTCAGGAGGATTACTGTTTTAGATCTTTATCTTGTATGTTCTTGAATATTTTAAACTTAAGTCCTGCTTATTAAGCAGGACTTTGTACTAATTTCATTAAAATTACTATTTGAAGAGTAGATGATATGTGATAGTGGAAAGGGCAAGTGCTGTGAATCAAGGACTCCTGGGTGGTCAAGCATTGGTTCCATCCCAGACCTTCCAGACACAGCTGTCAAGCTGTGTCACCTGGGATGCAGTGACATCCGTTTCTTATCCTCTTTAGCCTTAACGTCCTCTTTTTTACTATGGGAATAAAAATTTTACAAAGTTATATTGATGAAGAATGAGATCTCACATACTTGGCACTCAGTAAATGAAAGCTGATATGATTTACCTGTTGATCAGTTAAGTCATTCTCTTTTAAACTTTATTTTTATTGTTGCCACCATTACAGATGCCCCATTTTCTCCCCCTTTGCTGTGGTACATTTGCACAATGGAGTTCTCTGCAGATAAAACAAGGTTCAAATCCAAATTTAGGTTGATATTACATTAATGCTGTAACTTTTGACAAGTTACTTACTTGTCTGAATTTTCACATTTTGAAGTGAAGTGCATATTCTAACTCATACTTTAAAGGGTGGCTATTAATACTAAAAGTGTAAGAAAGAATCTAGCTTGGTGTTTGGAATGGAGTAGGTGCTTATTTAATAATAATTGCTGCTATTTTAACTTAGACTTATCATACCATTGCTACATGGATTGTTTTTTGATTTTGAAAACCTTTCTAAAATGTATTTTCTAAAATATATATTTTCCTTTATTAAAATTCATCAGAAACTATTTTAATGTGAAATAAAAGTTATATACAATTATCATAATGATTTGAATAAAAGACAAAATCTCTAGAAAAAGAGCTCAAGCATTGTTAATGCTATGTTTAAGATAAACCATTTATATGTGTTTTATGAATGTGAGAAATTACCCATTTTTAAGGGAAAAGGTACAGGTAGTGAGCAGTTTTAGTAATTGAAACTATTCAGATACTTATTCTAGTACCTGAAATGTGTCAAACATCATGGAAAATCAATTTAGCATAACATTTTTATTTGCATTGATTTATTATACTCATTGTTATTAAATACATTATTATTATATATTGTTATTGATTGTATTATTATAGAATTTTAATAAAGTATTCTTATATAAATGAATACTTTTATTTTTAGGGATTGCCATTTTTCTTTTAACAGATTTTTCTTATGAAATTGATTATTTACAATTTTTAAAAATCTAGAACACAAATCTTTAAAATTTTTTTATTTTTAATGAAAGTATTTTTTTTATTTTTAATTATTCATAAGATTTCTTCATTTATCTAAATTGCCTTATTTGTCTTAGTAAAAGTTTTGCCTCAAAATAATTGCTTATCCAAATCATATGTAAGTTGGACTTAGGTGTATTTTAAGGTAGATGGAAAGAGACATTTCCACAGAGATCATCTTAAATGTGTCTTTTCATAGGTCTGAAAATTAAATAGCTAAACAAGAAAGCCAGGGGTAAATCATGCCCCTTTAAACATATTACTGACTCTGACATTGAGAAGTACTTAGAGGAAATGAAGACAAGTGTGGTACAGTAGGTAAATGAGGACAGCCTACGATTAACAAAAATGAAAATAATTGCTTTAAATAGGAGCTGTGTTTCATATTTACAATTTTTGAAATAATTTATCTCATAAGAAGATGGTAAAATAAATGTGGATAATCCCTGTATGATAAAACTATTTTTTAAAAAACCTGTGCAAATGTTCATCTTGGTCTTCATTTTAACTTGTAAGAATGTTTTTAAATGATAAGGGAATTAGAGGAAATTAAAAAGATATGGCAACGTGTGAACAATTAAAACTGCTGCTAATTGTATTTCTGGTTATTACTAGTTTCTGCTCATACTGGTCGAATATGTGCTTTTCTTCTTAAATAAAGAATTATGCTTTTACAGGAAATCGCAAATATGTGAATGAGATGACTTCTCCTAGGTACCATCCAAGGACTTGGTACTAACCGTGCCATCCTAGCTACTCATAGTGAGCAGAGTTGTGCTGGTGTGAAAAAGAGCTAATCAGACTTTTACGAAGTATCTTGTAAATTTAGATTAATTCTATGAGGAAAAATACAACAGGCACTTGGTGCACACAGACACTCCCAAATAACCTGAGCATAAAAGTTTTGAGCGTTTCTTTAGATTGTAAATTTCTGATTTCATGTCTGAGATGATACACCTGAAATCACATGGTATGCTTGTGGTGAGAAATGACAGCTCTCTTTTTGTATTATTATTTATTAGCATATAAAATAATGTTTCTAGGTAAATTTTGCTCAGAAAACTAAGCTTATGATGTGCAGTTGCCATCCATACTTTTAAGTAAGTCTTTCACCCCTGACTTCTGGAGCTAGGTCACAGTATGATGCTTCGGTTAGCTAGGAATGAGAAAGAACTATTTAATTCAGGAAGTGCAATGCTTGGTTCCCAGTTCCCTAGAATTTGATGGTTTACTATTTTCTTTTCACTTAACAGAAGGCATTTTGCTTCTTACCCAGATGCTAATGACAGATTTGTTGCTGCCCTGAAAACATCTCCTTACTTATGTCCAACATAAAATTGACTTACATTTTTGCACATTTTCTTAATAGCAAAGAAAATTCATGAAACATCAAAAAGAATAGTAGTTCCTGCTTTCTTAAGAAAATCAAACCTAGCAAATTCTCAGCATAATGTATACAACCTAAATTCGTATGGTTTTCTGATTTCTATTTATGGATAATGTATAAAAACTATCCTTCATATTTATATTATTTCAGAACAGAACATACAACTGTGTGAGAATGCTAGTATTGGAGCTTTTGTGCTCCTGAAAAGTTAATATTTTTGTGGTACCACAAAGGAAGAAAATTTACTTTCAATATTTTATTCTTTGACTAAATGCATTGTAGTCATTTCTCAGTGAGTAAATTGGTTTTTCACTCATTATTTATTGCAAATCAGAACACTTACTTGCTGAGAAGAAAATTTAGTCTTTACTTTTTGTTGTTCATTGATTATTAATTTCTGTTATGTCCTTTATATGTGTTATAAGTTTCATCAATATTCAATAAACTCTGGAAATGCTTTGAAAATTAATTTGAGTTGGGCATCAGTAGCCACCTGTTCATTTGAAAATTTTTCCTGTAAATGTCCTAAAATTAATAAGACATCAACTTAGAATCCTAGCATGCTTGGGATTGAGTGAGTCCCTCGGAGAGAGGTACAAGAAGAGGTCAAACAGGGATAGAGTGGTAGGAATTTGGGTTTCATAATTATGATGAGGACCCATGGGGTGTTTAGGGAAGAATATTGATAGGCCCTCAACATGCTGCCTGCTCTGTAAATGTAGCCGTGGTGGCTCCTCTGTCCTTTTCTCTTTGTTACTATTCCAGAGGCTTTAAATTAACATTCGTGACCTGCAAACAGTCTGATTTCCCCAGAGGCAGGAAACATGGTGAGCTAGCCCTACTAGGCTGAAAGCAATATGGTATAAATCGCCAATGTTTTGCCACCATTCCTAAACATATCTACCTAACTGATTTACTGTGTTGACCATATACTCACCTTGAGTGTATGTTCCAAAATTTAAAAATAATAATACACCTAGTTTTATATTTATAACTGACTTTATCCTATCAAAATGCTGGAGAAAGATATCAAAATCACTTCCCATCATCAATTCATAAAAATGTATGAGATCCTTTTTTGGAGAAGAATGTTGGAATGAATTTAACTATGATTGAAATCTTGTAAGTATAGACATGTAGATTGTTGAAATTACAGTTTTGAGAAATTGTCAGTGTAAAAATTGATATAAATATCATGCAGGGAATAAAAGAGACATGCTACACCTTGAACTTTTGAACTCATGTGCTTTTCTTAACAGATAAATTTAGTTCAAAAAGTTACCCTAGATGCCTCCTAGACCTGGAGAATATCTGGAATAGAGAAGACACCCTAGGGCTCCAAATTATTAAGTGGACTCTGTAAAAAGACGCAGAAACTATAGTTTCAGGGGACAGTAGAGAAGAAAGCAAGAGGGGATTTAAAATTGGGGAGGGATGGATTTAGCATAATTAAACACAAAGGTAGAGAAAGGAATTCTGTGACACTGTGTGCCTCCCATGAAATATCGAGATTGCAGCTCTGTTCCCAGTTGCCTCCCGTGGAGCACTGCAGCTGGAGGCTTGGTGTTCTGACCTCACCAGTTTTCTTCTGAGAAAATGCTTTTAGACAGGTTCAAACCTGAGTTGTTCAATCAGAAAGCTGTTTTTTTCCAGGAGTCTTTTATTTCTATTTTAATTAATTAGTAGCAATATAGTTCTTGCCAAACAAGGAATCTCAAGTCATCAAGATTGGGTTTTATTTTATATCTACCTAGAGGTAGAGAACCACTCTCTTGGGAGGCATAAATTAGGATAATAGCCAACATTTATTTACTCTAAAGTAAAGCCTTTATATGTAATGAATTATTTGTCATAATTTTAGAAAGTGACATTTTTAACAATTATAAATATAAACTATATTATACTTACAGAATAAAATATTTACTTATATCATTAAGGTTAAAATCATGTTTAAAAGAAAACTGTTAGTATGGTCTCTAGTATATTAAAATGTGATTTATTACATAATATTTTATATATCAACCCCTGCAAGAGAAACACCTTTTTAATATACAAGGCTTCTTGGGTTGATTCACAACAAAACTTGATAAAATAAAATTTACAAATATTTGACAGGATCAATTACCTTCAAATTAGTTTTTAATTAATTCAATAAACATTTGTTGATAATGTACTGCATTCAGTGCATTTTGCTGATACTAGGTGTAGTTGATATACTGCTCTGAGGTTATGAATCCTGGTGTTTGTGCCCGAGGATGTGATTTATTAAAAGTGTGAGAGTTATTTTGTGTAAGCAAAATAAGTAAATAAATAAATGCCAAAATTCCTAAAATAATTCAGGTAGTATTATTTTAAGAAATTATAAACTTCTCAACTTTCCAGTCTCTTCCATTGGAAAGAGTAGCTAGCTCACATTTAAATGAAGTACATAGGACAGCTGGCACATAATGGGCACTTAGTAATTCGAGCTGATATCAGTCTGTGCTCTCATGCATTCATTGTATTATTCCATGTACGCGTAGCCTCTAAATCTTTTATATTCTGTTCTTGGGCTCTGTTGCCTGTAGCTTTACATATTTACACTAGATTAGGATAAAAATAGCACTGTATAATTGTTTTCCTTAACTGTTTCTTGGTTATTTTCAGATTTACATTTTCATGTTAATCAAATTATAAACAGCTACATAAAAACATATCTTTCTGAATGTTTCAGCTTTTCAAAGTTTAGAGAACTTATATGCATCACATCTATATGCAAAAATGATATAAAATATGTATATGTTTACATATCTATTTAAACTATGTCTAATGTGACATTTAAAGTTTGCAATTGTGTTACACACACATAGTTGAAGTTACAAATAGGAAGAGAAAGACATCCAAAAATTAGGTTGGATTTCTACTTCAGAAATATTTGCAGACGTTCATTGAGTGTCAGATTTTGTGATTTTTAAATAAAATTATAGCATATGTTTAACTACCTTTTATACAACTCTAGCCATCAACAACATATATTAAAGACTATATAATGACTAAATTAAGTCATTCATGAGAACAAGAAAGACAGAAAATTTCTTGTGTTCTGCTGTGGGAAGAAAAAGACATTTTTAGTATAAAATTTACTATGCAACACAGAATGGACAGATGGTGCACACAACCCATTTGTTGAAAGGCTCCTAGTTCTGTGCATTGGAAGAAAACTGGGTGACAAGTTAGGCAGCAGTTTTTATTTAAAACATTTTCAAATTTCATACAACCTGAGAATAAAGATCTAGAAGATGGCTTCCAACTGAAGAAACCATTCTTAATCAAAGTCACAAGATTTCACTATTAATAATCATAAATATTTTATCTTCTCAACCTTAAAAATCTATTGTCTTCTGAAATTTTCAGTTTTTGTGGGGATGTCACATATATAATCTTACTTTTCTTCTCAACTGGCTGGAGAAAGTAACTCCTGGTAGTTGGAAGTAATTCCTGGCAGCCGGTGAGTTTCCCAAGATCACAGAGCTGGCAAATACACTACATGGTGCAAATGAGAATAGCCATTCCTGGGTACCTATGAATGAGCAGTATTGCAACTGTCATAATATTAAAATCACCTCCCATTTTATTAGTTTAGCTGATTACTACAGTAAACAGATCCATGCATATTAACCTAGGAGATAACTAAAAGAAGAAAATTCATGGGATTTTTTTTGATGGCGTGCATATACTTGGGACAGATTGTGCTTTTTAGATGAACAACTTTATTTTGCAATATGAAACTCTAGAGAAGTGTGGTATTAGAACTCCAGTTTTATGCCAAATCTCACTCATGTATTGTCCATGAGTAGATTCAGTATTTTAGTAGACTTTAAATATGGAGTACAATTGAGTTCTGATATTTCAGATATTCATGCCTAGCTGGGATATTAAATCACAAGAAATATATTTGGCATTTTCTTACATCAGACATTTATTTGAAATATATCTTTTTGGTAAAAATATTTCAAATAAGGAAGCCTGGGAAAGAGATAGTTCTCTATTGGCTTCAACAGGGAGACTTCTCACTAATCATAATTAAATGCATTATTTTAATTAGTATTAGCATTATCTTAATTTTCTAGAAAAATAATAAGCTGGGATATTAGGCAAACTCTTCACACCATACTGAACAAAAGGTAAATAAAATCAAATATAATGCCGAAATATTAGCAGAGACCCATCTTGCCCACCAGTATCTCAATTTCACCTGAGCATAATTAAGGCACTTTAATATGTCACAGTAGGCAGTAATTTTTGGTAAGTGCTTTTTCTAGAACTAAATAATTTACAAGTGAAAGGGGAAAAATGAAGGCCCAATGTCTGTTAAGATGGAGCCAAAATAAGGGATTAATGCAGGTACAGAATGGTATCGTGGGAGGCACTTTGTGTCATAGCCCCCTTAAAATGCCATAAGCTACCTGAGGTTTCAGAACAAGAGAAAATGGCCTGACTTCTGCATAAGCAGCTGCTGGACAGTATGAAATGTGTGGTAAAATATGGATGAAGAATTAAGGAAAAAACCTCCATTCTCCTGATCTCTATCTTCCCTCTGGTTCTTAGCCAAGTGCAACAATTTGTTTCATATTCATCCTCAGGACACTTTCTATGGTAGCATATCCTTGCTCATTTTGACAATTGTCACTTTCTTTATAATCATGCTGTACAGAAAGGGGGCCACCATCCCTCTGGTGGTGCAAAAGACAGACACAGTACCTCCTAGGGACTGACTTCATAACAACTCATAATTACTTTTCACTATTAAAACAGAAGAGTGTCTATTTGACACATAGGTTGTCTAAGTATAGGTCCTGGTTTATCCTCAAGATCCATTTTACTCAGAAATATCCTGATTTGCCAAACAAATTTTACAGTTATCATACCTAAGGTTCTCTGTCTCCTATACAAAAAATATCAAACTACAACCTTTGGAGAAAGTAGGAATATATGTAGGCCAGTATAAAATAGTATCTGGACACCACCTCTGTCCTCTATGTCTTTGTTCCCTCTCTGTCCATCCTGCCATGGAAAAAGTCCAACCATGTCTTCAGCAAGGCAAAAACAAATGCCAATGTCCAGAGTTTTGCTTCATAGCAAAACTTGTGGAGCCTGTTTCATCTGTATGACTCCAGTAGCTGCTAGACACCCATAGTTGGGTCCTCCTGGGTGAGAGAGAGTGCACATGAATGGGGTGAGTGTGTGTGTGTGTGTGTGTGAGAGAGAGAGAGAGAGAGAGAGAGAGAGAGAGAGAGAGAGAGAGAGATCCCATAGGATTCTATTAGCCTGAGTTTGGCAGAAACCGGGTGCTGTTAATAAAGAACCAACCCACGTTCCAAGCTTTTGATGGATTTCAACAGGTTTGCCACCCCTAGTTACCCTAGTTAGACTGGCCTGTATGGTCCAGCACTGCCCCTGCACCCACAACAATCAGGTGGTAATCTGGGGGCAGAGAGAAGTGTTAATCCCCTTGGTAGAGCAATGCTCTAACCCCCTGGGGTGTAACGCTGTAGCTTCCTGGTGAAGCAAACAGGTTTACGCTCCCCAGTTTATTAGGCTCAGTGTCTAATTCCCTTTGCTTCCCTTTCTTACTAATAATTAATTAACTACCTACAGTGACAGTAAATGTGCCTATTTCACCATATTTGTATAACATGCACGTAGTAGACTATTCATATACCAGTCACATGTACACACTCACCCAGTGCCATAGCAACCTAATCAGGAGTACAAGTTCCTAAAAGTCAAGGAAAGTAGAACAGAACTGTATATTATTGCCTTATTTAAGCTTTAAAGTTTTTGAAAACTGAGGTATGATTCAAGGTATTACAGAGATTATTCCACCTGAATAAAACATAATATCCTGAAATACCTTTCAACTCTACTTTTTATAGGGACACTAAGAAGCAGTGCAGAGATTTGTGTGTGCGCGTGTGTGAAGAAAGACATTTTACCAGATCTTGAGGAATGTCATTGAATTAATTAGTTTCTTAACATTTAGGAAATTTGAATGTCCCATCTCTAAAAAGCTTGTAATTTCACTTCACAGTCCCTTCACCAGGGACATACAGGAAGACTCTGTATGTGGCTTGACTATGGGTAGCAGATAGCACATGAGGTTGGGTGTACAGAATTTAGTCTGTGGGCTACTGTGTAATAGTTAAAAGAGATAAATTAGCACTCTATATACATCAATTAAATAGATCTCAAAATAGCATTAAATGTATTTTTTGTTTAGTTTAACATTTAACTGTTTATTAGTGTTATTGTTATGTTTGGATTCATTACCATCTTATTTCTTATTTTACATATTTTCCTCTGCTTCATCTCTCTGTAGCTTTACATTAAGTTGTTTTTATGTTAAATTCAATTTCTTCCCTCTACTGTTTTAGTAGTTACCATAAATCTTTAGTAGTTACCATAAAACTTCAAGTATAAAGTTTATGTTACTCAATATCTTTTCCTTTTTTGGTGTAATAAAATTATTTTATCAAATCACAATCTCTCTCATTTTAGTTGTTGCCATCCCATGTTTAATCCTATCTTTTCTTTCCCCCCACATTGTTTTTTGCTGTTTCACACAGACTGCATGTTTAGAACTACCCACATGCTCACCACCTCTGGGCTCAACATTTTTCTTACATCTACAACTTCCCTTCTGCAGTTATTTTTCCTTATGCAGAAATGACATCAGAAAACATTTTAAAGTAAGGATCTGTTGGTGATAAATTTATTCACTTAGTTTATCTAAAAGGGATTTTAGTTATTTTATTTTTCTTTTATTTATTTGGATTAATTTCAAACAGAAAATATGTAAAAAGAGCAGAAATGATTCATATGTACCCTACACTTGAATTCCCCACTTGTACATTTATAAAGTATATTTATATTATACTAAGCTAACTTTATAATTCTCTCTCCATTTTCAGTATCAACTTTATTACAATGTTGACAAGAAGGGTTGTTCTTGTTATTATGTGTGAATTCTCCTAGTGACTTCTTGTAGAAATGGAAATGTCGGTTGTAAAGATTATCTATGTTGGAGGAAGTTCACAGATAAAAAACATTATGTTCCTATTAAACCAGCAACATTTGTCTTCTTTTATTTTGTATTAGTTATTTACATTTTTTATCTCTTAAATCCAATGAGCATGTACAATAAATTTTCCAGAACTTTCACCACAAGTGACAAGACAAAATAATGGATTCTTCTCCCCCAAAGTGTTACTTATTTTAATGATAGTCAACTGTGTATCTAAGTGTTTAATGTAACATATATCATTTAATTTCTATAATGTTCACATCAGTAGTAGTTAGTATCTTCCTCTTCTTATATACATAAGACATAATTGCTCCAGGTCAAAAAAAAAAGTGGCAGAGGTTTCATTCAAATCCAGTCTCTCTGATGCCAAAATCCATGTTCTTCATCATTATATGCACTGACTCCAATTTCATGTTTCAGTGATATATCATAGGTTTAATATGAAAATATATTCTTCAATATTGTCCCAATGATAATATTCATTGTTTCCACACAATGCAAAAAGCATTGCATGTAGTCAGAAAGATTTGGTTAATTAAACACTATAAATGGTTGCACTAATGAACTACTGCTTGATAATGTAAGAAACAAAACTTAAAAGTAGCATTTATAGCCTTAAAATAAGTCATGACTCTTTTCTGAAATAGAGAGGTCTACTTTAATTCCATTTATAAGGAGAGACAACTGTGCAGGTTTTCTTAGTAATGGAGATGGAACTTAGCAGGGTATTGTGAAAAAAATTAGGATAATAAAGAATGCAAGTTAAGCAATGCTTATGTTTTATAACTAATTTTATTTTTAAAAAGCCCTGAGGTGACTTTCCCTTGTATTTATAAAGTGCTATTTTTAAATATTTGGCTCATTTGCATGCAGTTGGTTTCTGAATCAGCACAATCCAATGCTTAGTTTAGTGTAACTTGTGGTATAACTGCTAAGTAATTTAAACAGATGACTATAACAAACATTAAGATTATAACCACACTTTTTTAGCCCAAGCTTTATGGACAGATTATACTTGTTTTAGAATATAAAAATAATAAAACACAGTTAGACCCTATTTCTGTTGCAATATAATACTACGGAATATTAATTAATAATTATTTTTAAAGTATCTGTAGTATTTTTTTAGTGTTGACATGGCATAACATTTGGAAATTTCAGTTAAAAATGTCTCTACTCGATTTTAGAGAAATTGTTTTCTCCATTGTGTTGGTGAAACATGAGCTGCCATGTCTCTCTATGGCCACTTGGTGGAACTCTTTCATTTTGCTTTCAGCAAACTCCAAGCAGTGGCAACCTTGTCACTCTGGCAAGACATAGTATCTCTCTCTCTCTCTCTCTCTCTCTCTCTCTCTCTCTCTCTCAGCTTTAAGGAACTCATTCTTTAACATGCTATGAAATTATGCTTCTCTATAAAATGTTAGGAAATTAATATGTAGAAAAAAGGAAAATTCTACTTTCACATGAATTCTTGTTATCATGCTACTGCAAGAAATTTTTCTAGAAAGTGGATGCTAAATTATCCTAAATATTTTAATGTAATCATAATATTTATAATCAAATCTGACATCCTATTTTTGAGACACTTGCAGAATGGATGGTCTATTTAAAAATTATGAGGAAATTTTGCTAGAAGCAGTTCCAAGGTCTGTGGGCTTAGAAGGTGTTGTGCAACTATGGGACATTCTTAGTAACTTACCTCAGTTGTGGGAGATAGTTTATTTAGGAAGGGGACAGATTGAATATGGCACATTGTTTCTAGAAAAGCAGATGGAACAGTGAGTGAAGTGCATTGTAAGTGTTTGCATATACAGTAGCAAAAGGCTTCAATGACCTATCTGTGACCTTATCACTCGAACTTCCCAAAGCTTTGTATAAAATAGAAATAATAGTAATGTCTCTTAAGAGACCCAAGTATAATAAATATCACTATAGTAATTTATTTCTACACTCTGAAAACATCACATAAATGATAGTTTTGGGATTATTATGTTGGTATAGAGAAGGTCCCCAGTAAAGACATCAAGGGCATCTCAGAAGGCTATCTTCAGTGATGCTACATTGCAAAATCTTTTCTCTTCAGAATGCTCTATAATGCCTGGCTCCTGGTTGCAAGAATCCTCGTAAGTGAGGACTCATTTTAGTTTACCTCTTTTTTTAAATGATGTCTGCCACTTCAATGACATCTACTCTTAAGCTAGTGACTGCAAAATCCATATCTGTAGTACTGAATCTCCACTCTTAACTTTGCCATCCTTTTGGGTAGTTACTCCTTGATACTCCAGTTACTTTGATTTCATTGTGTCCCAAACTGAACTCAACTGTGTTTACCCTGCAAAACTGTTATGCCCTCTTGGCTGATAGACTTTTTGGTTTTCAAATTTGTGACCATGATTAATTTGACTTTTTCTCTTCACAGTACCTAGCCCACAGTAGTGAGCAACCAATTAACCATTGAAGGAATAAATTATTTTGAAGCTGAAGATATAGCTTAGAACTAATGTCAAAAATGTCAAGCATTAAATTGTTATTCTGTCAGATATTGGTTTAAACACTGTTATTTTTATTTTGATTACTGTATTTATTTCTGAATAAATAAAATGCAATGAAAATATAAGGCACTGAATGTGGTTTTTTTTAGACAGTTTAGAAGAAATTCCATTGTTGCACTAATGATGATCAGAGAGAACAGGAAGTGATAGATAATTAGGTTGGAGACTGAGGCAGAAGCCAGATCCCTTATGACCTGGTAGGTCACAAAAAGGAGTTTGGATTTTATTCCATATGTGTAGGAGAGCCATCAAAAGGTTTTGATACAGAGAGTGGCTATACTTGTATATATAAATTTTCATGTCACAAATATAAGGATGGTATTTAAAGCTATGTAATTGGATATAACTGGTTCTGAAACTTTTTTGTGTTAGGACCCCAGTACACTCTTAATATATTATTTAGGACTCTGAAAACTATTGCTTATGTGGGTTTTATCTATTAACATACACTGTAGTTAAAATTAAAACAATTCTCAAAACACTTATGTATGAATTTATTTAAATAATAAAATAAGTGCTTCATATGAATGAGATTTATATATGTATAAAAACTAATTATATTTACCAAAACAAAAACTTAATGAGAAAAAAGGGATTGCTTCAATTTGCACACATCTCCAAAGACTTCCTTAACAAAAGGAATGGATTCTCATATCAGCTTCAGCTTTCAGTCTGTTGAGTTAGCATTTGCTAGATTGCCTTTGTAAATCCCAACTCTGTAACTTAGAATGAGATAGTTAAAAGGTAATGATCATATATATATATATGGTCAAAACTATATATATATATATGTATATATATATATATATCCAAATATATATACATCCAAATACACACACACACACACACACACACACACATACACACACACACTTGGATCCATTCAAAAGATCTCAAGGACCCATGGGATCTCCTGAACATGTCTTAAAAAACTCTGACTGAGCAATCGTTTATAGAAGAAACATAAGAGGCTTGAGCTTTGAAAGTTCAACTTTTAGAGTACTAAAGCAAAAAAAGTTACAGAAAATTGTAATTAGAACATTTCTATAGTTCTATGGAAATATCTTTCGTGAATCTCCACTTTCTGGTTGTCAGCAAATTTACCTTCCTAAGGTCATACTTATCTTTTGGTTGACTGTAAAGAAAGCCATAGGTGTCTGCCCCTATGCTGTTGCAGTATAAGCTGTTTTTAATAATGGGAGTAGGGGTTCCAGTCAAGATACTGGTGTAGGTCAATGCAGTACTTGAAACCTCCCACAAGTACATCAAAATGACAACTAAATTGCAGTATACAGCCATCATTCAGAACTACCTGGAATCTAGCTGGACAAAAGTCCTAAAAATAAGAATCTTAAGAAAAGCCACACAAAACTTTAGGAGGATCCTGTCTAGGTAGCTCAGTTGGTTAGAACATATCCTGATTCACCAAGACTGTGGGTTCAATCCCTAGTCAGGGCACATATGAAAATCAACCAAAGGCCCTGGCTGGTGTGGCTTAGTGGACTGAGCACTGTCCTGTGACCAAAGGGTCACTGGTTCGATTCCCAATCAAGGCACATGCCTGGGTTGTGAGCCAGGTCCCTAGTAGGGGGCATGCAAGAGGCAACCAAACATTGATGTTCCTCTCCTTCTCTTTCTCCCTTCCTTCCCCCCTCTCTAAAACAAATAAATAAAATCTTTTTTTTAAAGGAATTAACCAAAGAATGAATGAATGAATGGGTAAAAATTAAAATTTCTCTTTGTCTCTCAAAAATCAATTAAAAAATAAAAGACTAATAGAAAGACCTGAGACATGGAATGGGCTAGTTCTACAAATACATGTGTCAGATGAAAAATAGGATATCTCAAATTCTGAAGTCCCTCTTGAAGACCAAAGGGTCCCAGCCCTAAAACAGGACCCCCAGCATGGGGTTCCAGGTCTAGAAAGAGATGTCCTCATAACTTCTGGCTGTAAAAACAGGCTTTCCCTTTAAAGGGCCAGTGCTTGGACTTATTCAGACTGTCTCTGAGCTCCAGCATCCAAAGTCACCAAGGACATACAGGGAGGAGCTAAATTATCTGGCATCAGGACAAAGCTGGAGAGGAGCTTTCTCCTACACAAAAGTTCTGTGAGAGGCCATTGTTCCTTTTCTAGGCACTCCCCCCACATGGCTGGCAAGTGGGCAGCATATCTGAATCTTCATCAACCCAGCTAACACTTTTCACCCCACCCTGCTGATCCTCTGAGACCCCACCCCACCCAACTTGTGGGCCCAACTCAAGCCATTTCCAGTGGCTTTTCTATATAAATGGTCTGTCTTGGTTCATGCTTTGGACTTTTCTAAAATCTCTCAGACAAGAAGCATCTAGCCTCAGGATGTCCGATACCTCTAGCCAAGCAGCCTCAAGCTTTGCCTTGGTTCACAGCTTGACCTCTCCTGGGCACCTCCAGGCCCAGCACAAGCAGCCGCCATCTGAAGACAGCTTTGTAGTTCAAGCCAGTTGGCCCTGGGGAGGGCACAAGTGGTGGCTGAAATTCACCTGCACTTCACAGGAGGCCCCAGAGCCATCACACCTAGTGGACATCTTCAGACCATATTGAAGCCCCATCCAACCACTTCTACAAGGACACATTCAAGGGGAGACCAGAGCCTCAGTGAAGTAAGGCCTGCTGCATGATGTGGGCCCCAAACTAGCTGATCCCCTACTGTGGTCATAGACAGTCCTCATAACTAATCAGCCTGGGAATAAATTTCTACCACTGAGGTAACAAAAACAATCAAGTCTCAAGCACAATAGGAGGGTGTACATAGCCCACCATGGGAGGACCCCTGGAGCATCCAGCTTTGGTGATTGGGAAGGCTATGTTACTGGACCCTATGGGCTCTGGAGATACAGCAGCTCTACCTAATACATGGAACCAAATATATGGAACCAACCAATATGAGGAAACAAAGAAATATGTCCCAAATGAAATGACAGAACAAAACTTCAGAAAAAAAATAATGAAACAAAATGGAGACAAGCAATATACTAGATGCAAAGTTCAAAATACTGGTTATAAGAAGGCTCAGTTAAATGAGGTGAAGACTAGATGAACTGAGAACTTCAACAAAGAGATAGGAAACATAAAACTACAGATAGAAATATAAAAAAAAAAAAACCCAGCCATAAATGGAGAATATACTAATTGAAATGAAGAATACATTACAGGGAGTCAATAGTGGAGTAGAAGAAGCAGAGGATTAAATCAGATTTGGAAGATAATGAAGCAAAAAATACCCAACTAGAATATGGACAAAGACAATGGGGGAGAGGATTGAATGTGGGAGATGGAGGTGGGGAAGAGTAATGGTATGAATATGAGGACAACTGTAATTGAACAATAATAAAAAAGAAAAAGAAAAAAAGAAAATACTTTTAAAAATGAGGATAGTGTATGGAGCCTCTGGGACACTTCAAGTGTACAAACATTTTCATCATGGGGGGACAGAAGGAGAAAAGAGAGAAGAGCAAAGACTTGAAAAACCTATGTGAAAAAAATAATGATGGAAAACTTCCCTACCTCGTTAAGGGAATAGAGATAGAAGTCCAGGAAGTACCCAGAGCCCCATACAAGATGAGCATAAAAGAGACCCTCACCAAATCACATCATAATTAAAATGTCAAAGTTAAAAAGAAAGAGAAAATCTTAAATGCAGCAAATGAAAAGCAGTTTGTCAAGTATAAGGGAGATCCCATGAGATTGTTGGCTAATTTCTCAACAGAAACTTTGCAAGCCAGAAGGAATTTACATGAAATATTCAAAGTGATAAAAGAGCAAGGACCTACAACCAAGATTACTTCACCCAGCAAAGCTATCATTTAGAATCAAAGGACAGAGCTTCACAGATAAGAAAAAGCTAAAGTTCATCACCACCAAACCAGTATTATAAGAAATGTTAATGGGTCTTCTTTAAGAAGAAGAAGAAAAAAAGATAAAGGATATTAGTAATAAAATGGCAATAAATACATAAATATATCAATAATTACTTTAAAAGCAAATGGATTCAATGCTTCAATCAAAAGATGTATGGAGGCTGAATGGGTAACAAAACAAGACCCTCACATACGCTGTCGGCAAGAGACTCACTTCCAATGAAAAGACTTTCACAGACTGAAGGCAAAGCAATGGGAAAAGATATTTCATGAAAATGAAAACAAACAAAATCTGGGGTAGCAATATGTATACCAGACAAAATAAACTTTAAAACGAAGGCTATATAACAGGAGACAAGGGCCCAGCAATTCCATTTCTGGGTATTTATCTGAAGAAACACAAACACTAAATTGAAAAGATATATACATCCATTCTTTGCAGCATTATTTACAGTAGCGAAGCTATGGAAGCAACCTAAGTGTCCATCAATAGGTGAATGGATAAAGAAGTGCTGCATATACGTATATAATTGAACATGACTCAGCCATAAAAACAGAATGAAATATTACCATTTGTGACATGGATGGACCTAGAGGGAGTTATGCTAAGTGCAATAAGTCAGACAAAGGAAGACAAGTGCCATATGATTTTAGTTATATGAGGAATTTGAAATATAGAATAAACGAACAAGTGGAACAGAAACAGATTTATAGATACAAAGAACATTTTGATGGTTGCCAGGTGGGAGGGTGATTGCAATGATGAGTGAAAAAGATGAAGATATTAAGAAGTACAAATTGGTGGTACAGAGTAGTTACAAAGATTGAAGTACAGCATAGGGGATATAGTCAATAATTTTGTAATAACTATGAATAGTGTCAGGTGGGGATATGATTATTGGGGTGATCATTAATTAGTTACATAATGTCTAATCACTGGGTTGTACACCTGGAACTAATATAGTATTCCATGTCAACTGTAATTAAAAAATTTTAAAAATATTTAAAGTAAAAAAATAACAAGAGCATAATTTATAGGTAAGCATGTCTTAGTCAAAAAGACACAGGTACAGGTGCCAACATCAATTCCTTTCCCCTCCCCATTTGCCAGACTTAAAATTTCTAGTGCACAGGCATTGCTAATTCTTTTTGGAATTCTTGAGATTACAATTCTTGTTTTAGAGTAAGTGTGCAATGTTTATAATTTGAGTGAATAAGTAACTTCCAAGTGGGATAACTGAACAAGAGAGGACATATTCTCCCCATTACTAAGGTAAACTACTATTGGTGACTGAGCAAGGCTGTTCTGAGGTCCCATTCTAGTATCATAAAACATCAAGCATATGAAAATAAAATAAAACGAAAACCTGCCCTTCTCTGATAACAGGTTTTTTGGTTGTTTTGTTTTGTTTTATTTTGTTTTTGGCTTCTTCATGTGAAACTAATAATGTTCTCAGAAGATTCCCAATCAAGGTTTGGGACAAAGGCTAAAGGGAAAGACTCATCCTACTTGTGGATAGGGTTGCCTGATAATTTACTGGGCATCCATGTAAATTTGAACTTGAGGTGAACCAGAAATGATATGGTACATAGTTATTCTAAAAAGTTCTTTTTTTTAATGTGAAATTCAAATTTTAGTGGTAAATCTGTAATTTTATTTGCTAAATTAGATAATCTTATGTTAGGAATACTTTGGACATACCAGAGTAAGATGTGCTTTCTGGAAGCCTCCAGTGACCTTCTTTTGTGAGTCCATCAAGCAAAGCCAAGGAGCTAAGGTAGATCTGTAGGGCTAAATGTTTTAGGCAACTGGATAAAGAGCTTGGGTAGACTGTTATTCAAGAAAAGAAAGTAAGGTAGCTTTTACAGAGATGAAAATTTCTGTCCTTAGCTACAATTATATTAAAATATATTTAGATTAGAAAAATTAATCCTTTCTCAGGTGAGAAGAAAGCCAAGCATAAGCACAACAGACCATGTATAAGAGAGAAAGCATACGCTATGGAATTGAACTGTACTCAAATATTCTCCAATAAAGCAAATATGAGTGAAGATAATACCACAGGAAGCTAAATTAGGTTTTCTTTCTGACAATCAGTAGATGCATGACCTGTGGAAGGCCTAAGGTAATCATGGGAGAAAATGAGAGAAGATGTAGGTGCAGTTAAGAATTATATAACATTTTTAGCAATCATGTACAAGAAAAGTCACTAAGCTCATAAATGAAGTAAAAAGTAACAGAATTATTCCCAAATATGTGATAAAGACATTAAAAAGGTAATATGTTGTATGACAGGACTCCAGGGTCTTAAGAGACTTGTTAGTAGATTCTGCAGGAAGTGTTAATAAATAAGAAAAGCTGTTAAAAGACTTGAAAAATCTCCAAAGAACTAGGGCATACAGTAAGGAAGTTTCAGGAAAGTGCAACATGATAAAGTTCAGACAAAAAAAGGATAACTATTATACAAGGTTGCATTTATATTTTAGGGTATGACATTTCAAACAGAAATGTCTTGAAGATGTTGGATTTTTAAAAAAGAGACACAAATAAACATCTTTCTCTAAGGTCTCTACTATGTCAAAACGTTAGAATCTGTTACTGATATAAACAGCTGACTAGACTTAAATTGCATGAAAAAATAAAATGATGACCAAATATTTTTAAAAATATTTAATTAATTTATTTTTCAACAGAAAGGAAGTGGGGGAGAAACAAAAGGAAAGAAACATCAATGTGTGGTTGACTCTTGTGCTCCCCCTACTGGCGACCTGTCCTGCAACCCAGGCATGTGCCCTGATTGGGAATCAAACCAGCAACCCTTTGGTTCACAGGCCAGACCTCAATCACTGGGCCACACCAGCCAGGGCTGATTATAAAGTATTTTTACATCAAAAAAGGTCTGGATTATTTGTATTTGGTCTATAACTCTGGATGAGTGCTTGGAATTAAAGTCAGATCACTAGCATCTCAACTCTGCTGTGATGATATTTTGGGGACTAGCTACTTCCTGGCCATGATGCTGTGTGATGTTTACCTGCCAGGTCAACTTAAGACCACCTTACTGGTTAAGCAAAAATAGGGATGAAAAAAATTATACGTATTGTGCATATAGCTCTGAAATACAAAGCTACTGCATAAGAAACATTATTCTAATGGTAGCTTAACTAAAAATGGGGAGAAGGGATTTTATTTAGAGTAAAAGAACACTAACAAGGAATTAATTAATTTGGTTTTTGTTTGTTAAGAATAAAATTTCCATTATTTTGAAGACAGAAAGGCTTAAATTAAAATGGAGCTATTAAGACAATTTAATAAAACTTTATAATTTGTTTTTGTTTTGACCACCTGGTTTCTGTTGTGTTCAGTAGAATCACTGAATTATATTAGTGACCATAAATATTTGAAAATATATAATTTAGCACTTTTAAAGTTTCTAATGTATAAACGTTTTAAATGCTTTGGCATGCTTAAATAGTTACATATTGGAGAACTCCAAGCAAACTAACATTTTCTGAAAGGCAACATTCATATCACATACATTGAAGTGAGTTTCCGTGTGACCCTATATGACTCCCTGCTAAGAGGATGTGGTGTTTTAATGTTACAATGTGTGGTATATTGTAAAACTTTTGTGTTAGAGCTTTAAAAAAACAAAAACAGAGAAACATATTCTGACTGGGTTTTCACAGCAAGAATAAACAAAACATTTAAAACATCATAAAATGGATATAATAGCAAAAACGGGAGGAGTTACTATTCTTTGTTTCCTCAAGGGAAGATGAAAAAAAACACCTCTTTTTTTTTTTTTTAAGTAGTTGACTCCTATATACATCTGAAGAAAAACAAATGGAGTGTTTTCAACTGATTTTCTAATATCCTTCTCTGGCAACGATCCCTACTTGGTCTGGCCGGATTCATCCATGGTACCCGTTCGTACATCACAGTTTGGGCTGTGCTCTCTGTGGCTTCTGCTTCTTGGGTGAACGCTGAAAAGGCCATCAGGTCACCTGCAGCTCCTCGTACACTGACTTCATGTGTGTCCTGCTGTGTACAAAGCCTGCTTCTGTGGTTTTATCTCTGTGTCCTACAGGCTGTGACATTTTTGTACTAACTGAGCCCCAGATATCTTCTGCATGGAAGCCTGGTCTGCCACTGAGATTTTTCTCTGAAAAGGTAGCAGTAAGCATGTTACCTTTGTATTGTTGATCTGTTCATGTGTAATAAACCACCCCACTATTAATGGCTTGAATCCACAGCCATTTTATCACACAGGACAGCGATTTGGGCAGGACTAAGCAGGGCTAGTTCATCTATGCCTGACATGACTGCAACTGGATGGCTGAGCTGGAGCTGGCAGGTCCATGTTGCCCTCGTTTGCATGCCTGGGGCTTGCTGTCAGGTGGAATACCATGGTCCTCTGTTGGACTTTTTCCTCAACCTGTGGTCTCATATCCTCCAGGGCCTGTCTCTCCATGTGTCCACTATGTCCAGCAGGAGAACCTGGACTTCTTTGTGTGGGAGTTGGATTCCAAAATGGAAAGTAGAAGTTGAAGGACCTGAGCTGAAAACACCACTTTGGTCAAAGCAAGCCACGTGGACAGCCAAGGTTGAGGAGTTGAAGAAATAGACTTTATCTCCAGGAGAGGGGAATGACAAATGTTTCACTAAGGAGCATAGGCATGTTCATTAGTAGGTCACTTTTAACACCCTACCAGACTGCTTTTGCAAATGATTTACACCAGTCTTTGAAAAAGGACAGCTGTGCCTGGAAGCATCTAACAGGAAGTAAAGGAAGCACCTTTGAGTTTTTCTTTGAAAACTTTAAATTTTCTGTATGTGATTTCCTGGGGTAGGAGGGGAAATAAAACAAAACAAACAAAAAAAACCCTGCTTCTTTTTTACTATAATGTTAAGTAAAAATAGTTTATTTTTCATTTTATTTTTTTTATAAATGTAAGTTTAATCCATTTCTTAAAGATTTTATTTATTTATTTTTAGAGAGAGGGGAAGGGAGGGAGAAAGAGAGGGAGAGAATCATCAGTGTGTGGTTGTCTCTCAAGCACCTCCTACTGGCGACCTGGCCCACAACCCAGGCATGTGACCTGACTGGGAATCGAACCAGTGACCCTTTGGTTCTGAGGCCAGCACTCAATCCACTGAGCCACACCAGCCTGGGTAAGTAAAAATTGCTTAAGATTTCAATCTATTTTTTTTCAAATAGCTAAACTGATTAAATCAGGGGAAATAATGCTTCTGTCTTTATTATATTTCTCTCTGGTTTTGAGATAAACAAGTCACTTGCACTAATTTTATATTATAAGATGTGGAGATTTGCATTATACTCCCTTGGAAATAGATATACTCAGAGCTAAAAGAATGATTTGGAAGTCCCTTGTTGCAGTAGGAAATAATGTTCCATACTTAATAACTGGCATCAGTTTGCTAAAGTTTTAGGGGAGAGAGGAGAGGAGAGTAGCACTTAATTCGCAAGTAAACTATGCAATTTTACCTACTAATTTATCTGATAAAATAACTTTATTTTGTCTCAGCAACTTGAGTGTATGTTTATGTGAATTTGTGTCATTGTCTTATTCGAAACCCTTCAAATTCTTCCTGTGATGAGAAGAAAAAATGAAAATTCCTTGATGCGATTCAAAACCCCGACCCGTTTCCAGATCTAAGTCGCTATGCACCATCTCTCGACCCACCCCAGCTAATCTTACTGCCTGTAAGTCTCCCATATTATGAGGAGTCATATCACTTGTTACTTCAAGTCTCCCTGTCGAAGCATCTTTCTTTGCCCCCCTGACTTGCCTTAGATCCCCTCCTCCAAAACTGTGTCCCAAAGGTACTGCTACTCTCTCTAGCCTTAGCTCAAATATTGACTCTAAATACATGTTCCTTAGCATTGTCTCTTCTTATGAAGTGACTATTTTATCTCATGTGCCAACTTCCAGACTCCATACATTTCTATGTTTACAGCTATAGCATTTTATTGCGTTTAATTATTTGTTGTTCTCTACTGGACAACATGCAATATACCTTTATATTCTGAATTTTCTCTTTCTAAGACAATGCCTGGCCTATATTTAGTATTTAAAAATTATATTTATGAAATGAATGAACCTATGCTAAAATGCTTTTGATATCAGCCTCTCGTAGACAAGTCCCAAGGCAGACACTTATGTATTAACTGAGCATGTATTATCTCAATATGATTCAGAGGAAATGATTCATGTATGATGTTCTATTTTTGAAAGAAGTTTTTTTGTCCTCAACTAAGAGCATGAAGAAGGAAGAGAGAGAGACATTGATAGGCTGCCTTCTCATACATGCCCTGACTGGGGATTGAACTCATAACCTTGGTATGTGCCCTGATTAGGAATTGAACCTGTGACCTTTTGGTCTACAGAACAATGCTACAACCAATTGGGCCACATCGGCAGTGCTAATGCTCTGTTCTTTAATTGAGGCTTGAAGCATGATTAGAAACTGAATGTGTGCTGCCAGAAGATGTACTGGGCTAGATTTTCTCTTCAATGCAGCAGACTGTTTAGGAGTAAGAAGAAAATGCCTTTTTTTTATTTCATATGGCTGTTAAGAAGCAGTGTTTGATTTACTTGCTTCCTAAGGCATACATAGTTGAGTGCAATTAAATAAAGAAATGTTGACTCCACAAGCCATATTGCACAGAGTATGTTTCACAGAACTGTATCTTGATATGTCACATAATTCCCATGTGCATTTGAAGGTCTATGCTCATCATTGGTTTGAACCAATGTCATCCAAATGTGATAGCCCTGAATTGAAGTTTTCATTTAATCTTACAAGCTGTACCTAAGGATCACAGCACTGGCATGTTTTCAATATTGGCTTGGCCAAAAAGTCCATATGTTTTTTTCAATAAAATAAAAGACACTTCATTTTCACCAATAACTGTATTGATTTGGATATTTTAAGTATGTGGGCTATCTCCTGTGTGGTATAATTTTGATTGTTCTCAATTAATGTCTCAATATTGATTGCTATCAACTTTCAACTAGTCTACCTGACCACAGAGCACTGTCCAACGAAAAATCTCCAGCACAAAACTTTGCAGTCCACTTCTGACACATTTGATCAGTCACAGCACCTTCTCCACACACTGCACAAATCTTTTTTTTCTGTTTCAGTCCTGTTTTTACCTTTCTTGAAATAATAAGGCACAATATATGCCAAAATGTGCACATTTTCTTCCATCTTCAACATTAAAATGGCTTCACTAATTTTGATATTTTTTTAAATGCATGCTGATGTCTGTCACAATACAATCTAACAAAATTGTTTTGAATGAAGTTAAAGACAACTGAGCACTGTTAGAGCCAGCTTATGGAAAATATGGAGTGAATTTTTTAACCTACCCAATACATGTGTGTCTGTCATCTTTTACCATGAATTTAGCTTCCCCTTTTCACAGAAAAATACAAAACCCCAAAATCATTGTTATTCTAACATTTTTAAAAAGATTACTTTCTCCAAACCTGTTTTTCTCTTCCTTTTTTTTTCCACTTAAATTTCTAAAGTTGTGTCAGGGTGGTTAATTCTGGGGCTGAGAAAAATATCAGTTGATATCCATTATTTATAAATAACTTCACATTTTATTTTTTGAAGTAGAGATGGCATAGTAGAAAATGGTGCATTTAACAATCAGAAAGAAATTACGTAGTTCAAATTTGAACTATTCTGGGGCAGATTACTTTTCTTTTTTATATCTGCTTTTATATCACAAAGATGTTGCATTTCTGCACACCCAGCAAGTTAAGATGCACCTCGTTTCCATTTGCTTCACAGTTTTAGACACTTTGTCATGATGAACTTAGCCATGCTTGTTTTATAGCTTAGTAATTTAGACTTCAGAAAAACAAATTTTCTTGCAATTCTGTGTTAACTTTCAATTCCTATTCTGTTTTTCTTGAGATTTTCTTCTTCCTTCAGGTAATAAGCACTTACTCCTCTCCAATGTATCCCAATAGGCCTTTGAAACTAACCTGACCTGTTGAAAAACTCATTCTTTGCATCATGCTGCTTTCTTCAGCACATGTGTGCTTTTGCAGCATTTTCTATGAGTCAAAACTTTTGCTAAGCCCTGGGGATAGACTGCAAAACAATAAGACTTTTTTCCTGTCCACTTGGAAATTAAAGGCAAGCAGGAAACACAAATGAAACAATATAATTATGTAAATTATTTAAATTTCTATTTAAATAAACATAAAAGATAGGATAAGATTATAGACCAAGTCTGTGGACTGCTCTGGGACAATGAAGAAAGGTCTCTGTTTTAAAAAGATGTTATTTAAGCTAAGACTTTAAGAACAAGTAGAAATTAGTCTTGTGGAAGTGACTGGGGGAAGCTTCAGGCAATACAATTCAATGGGAGGTGAAGTTAGGGAAGAAAAATGGATCAAACTGTTGAGAGCTTTCAGAGTGTCATCCCTTCTCGAAGGGATCTTTAAAACTTTTTCTGAAGGGGAATAGGAAGCAAAGAAAAGTTGCAGCCAGAGAGGAACATGATCTCATTTTTTAAAGGTAACATCTGGTTTCTGTGTGGGGGAAAAGGAAAAAAGAATGTATTGCTTGGAAAAAAGCAGGAGGTAGAAGGAATCATCCAAGGTTTTGCAAATATATGCCTAGATCTAGAAGACACAGCTGGAATAGATATAAATTGTAGTTACTACAACCTGTAATTTTGAAAATAAAGTATGTGAGATTCCCTTGAGAGAATATTTTATAAAATGAGGGACACACAAAGGAATCATGAGGTACTCCAACATTTAAAATTTTAGTAGAGAAGTAGGATCTGGTAAAGCCCTATCCAGAAGCAGAGGTTGTCAAGGTGTGAGAAGCATCCTGAAAACACGGTTCCATTTACAGTGGCTGCTGTGATAACAACTCTCTTTGGTGATTACCTCAGCAGAAAACACATCACATCAGGTTGCACCTTCTCTACAGGTGGGCCTGCAACCAAAGACCTGTCAATGTGGGGTATTATGTCCCGCTCCTAGACCTGACCTGTATTGGGCCTTTATATACCACTGAAGTATTATCCCAGCTACAGGTGTATATGCAGGCTGAAACTAGATACAGCCTGGGTTTTTCCTTTGCCCTACCATGCTCCTCCCCCTCCTATCCTGGGTATTGTTATAAGGGAATTTTGTAGGAGATACCTCTCTTGCTAATACCCATCTGAAGCCTCCCAAGAAATCCTGAAACCCACTCTGAAATCTCCCAGGGAACCCAATCTATAAAACATGGAAAAGAATATATATTTTAAGAAAGAAGATAGGCTGGATTGTGTCTAATAATCTTACACAGTCCAGAAATGTTGGGATAGGAAAAATGGTGACGAGCACTTTGGTTCAGTAAAGAATGCAGCTATCTAGGTTCAGCCAGGAAAGTAGGATGAGGTTGGATGGTGCAGAGGAATAATAAGAAATGAAGACTTAGGATCAGAAATATTGACAGTGTTATTGAAAAGTTTAGCAGAAAAACATAGGGTCAGGTGAATGTGAAGTATGTGGACAATTTAAGGTATAAGAGACTAGATAATTGATTCTGCAATATTCTTGAGCGGATGGAGGAAGTGGACATAGTACAGATTAGTTTTAGTTTGGTTTGAAAAAGAACATAACACAGTTTTCTGTCCATGGATTTTATTTGTCTCAAGGAAGGAAGAAAGAAGCAAAGACGACAGGAAATAGAGGGCAATTGAGATGATTGTATATAGGGGGAAAGATTGAAATGGTCATTACAAAGAGCAATAATTAAGTTGAAAGAGAAAGATAGTGATTTTTTTAAGACAGCTTTGAGAGTCCAGTTGAGAACAATGATAATGAATATATACTGACACAAATTTAAGCAATCAAATATTCTTCTACTTGCTTTGTACTCAAATATAAATGCTACATTTGGGTTTGCTTGGCAAATGGTGCTTGTGATGAAAACATCTGTTTTTTCTATTCCCTGGAGAAAAAGCTATTTGAAAAAAATTTCAATTACTTTTCATTTAAAAAGGCAATACTAATAAGACTACATGAACATTTTCTCTGTTGGAGAATCCTTCCTAATGAGTCGCATTCTTTTTACTCCTGTCTCCAGGGCAAAGGGAAGGAAGGTATTTGACTAATAAGTAAAAAAGTTCTTTTTGAAGTTATAATAACAGGTACTTGTCAGTCTAAACTTACCCTGTCAATCCTTAGGAGCTAGAACATGACTGATTAAAAGAAGTATGGTTATGATACAAAAAAATTCCTTTCCATAAAGGATGTGGGTGGATGGATGGCTCAAATGAAGCAGTATCACCTGCAGAGCTGATCAGACTCTGCCTCAGAAGATCAACACCACACCACCTTGGTGTTTCTTTAAATTCCATAATATGTATGTAATGTGTAGAGGACTAATACATATTAATCCTATATATAATATATAACATATATAAAATATCTTTTTAAATTAAAATTAATGTAGCTTTCTTTTTGTTGTCTTTTTGTGGGAATAGAAAACTTCTGGAGCTAATTTTTAACACTGGCTTTTAATTTGATGAATTTATAGATTTAGAAAACTGTCCATCCTTAGGTTTGTATTACTAATTTTATATAATTGATAAATCTGGAAAGATTTAGCAGTAATTTAAGGTTTTCGAGTAATATGTAATCTTTCAACAAATGAAAAACACCTTCAAATATTTAGAAATTTATTAGTTATATAACTCATTTTGTCTTTAAATGCTTTAATTTTCTGACAGTAACATTCTTTAAGTATCTAAATAACTTCTACAAATCTAATTAACAAATATGGTGAAAAAATTTTTATGTATTCCAAAACAACATATAAGCAGTAATATATCAACTTAAAATACTATGTGTAGATCAAGCAATTACTTGAATATTTTAAATTAGAAATTATGAAGATACTATTCTAATTCACTAGCATTTCCAAATGTAATATATTATATTTCATTTTTTAAATCTGAATTTTTCTATCAGCAAACAAAAATTCTCTGATAATTTTATTCTTGTAAGAACAGTACATATAATGAACCCAAAATTTTGCAAATATTTCAATACTGTTTATGATAATAAGAAATTTAAAATCAAATATCAATATCAAGTACTTAAATATGTATTTGATATTCTAGCATTAAACTATTACTCTCATGGCTAGGATCTCTAAATATAGCAAATTTATAAATTTCCAAATACATATTTATTCCTTCCCAATACAAAACTATCTTCTATTATTTTAAATCTTTTAAATATTTCTATATTTAATTATAAATACTCTTGAACAGGAGGAAACACACTAAGAATTTAATCACCATCCTGGGCACTGAAGCTACTCAACACACCGTGTACTTAATTCTTAACCTTCCCGCTGAGGAAGATAATGCCATGCTACAGGACTGTGATTTATTATGACTAGTGATTTTGTCTAGAACATTTACCAGAACTAGTGACTTTTTTTTGTCTACTAAGGAAACTTATTTGCAGTTGATGTCCACAACTCCAAACCTCAAAAGGCATTTCCATCACTCACAGGCCCTGGACTCAGTGAGCACAGGTGTCTTGACCTACCTGTCTAATCCCAGAATTCTGCCTTCCCACCCACATTGTTCCCTTGTTTCTACACTGTGTATTACTTTGGCTCTTAGGAAATGTATGTATATTTCCCAAATAGATTATAAAACTTGTTGATATGTCTTTTACACTTAACTTCAAAAAATGTTGAACTAGATGGAATTATGCATTCTTACATACCACGAAGCAAATATCACTTAAATTGAAATTTATATTATGTATACAGTATAACCTTTTATGACTTGGGCCTTAATATATTATACGGTCATTCACTTGACATTTATTTAATTGTTCCTTCTGACATTTTCTATGGATTGATTCTTATGTTATTGGTATTTGGCAATAAAGAATACAGTCATTTTGCTTGTAATGACTGAAACACATTGTTATTTATTGATGTAGGAATGCACATCAACTTTAAAAGATGTCCAGGTAATGTTTTTGCATTTCTTAACCATCTGAAACCTCAGATGTTGGTATATGGGGTGGTGTGTGTGTGTGTGTGTGTGTGTGTGTGAGAGAGAGAGAGAGAGAGAGAGAGAAAGAGAGAGAAAGGGGAGAGAGTGGGGAGAAAAAAGAGACCAAGAACAAACCTGAAGTTTTGAGACTTTAAAACCCTAAGAAAAAATATAAAATATTTGGTGAGAAACAATTGATGGATGTCTTCCACAGTTCATTAACCTTGAAGAAGCGAGTGTGGGATAACACACACACAGTAAAAAATAAAACACGAAATATCAGAATATAATAAAGTGCTAGAAATAAATTAAAGATATTAAAGATGAGTTACTTTCATATAAACTTGAAATACAGTCATTTTGTGTTTTTGAGAAATTGGGTAAAGTCTTTTAAAATGATCAGGTTATAGAGACAATAAAATACCTGATTAGTACAGTAACATGACCTTAAAAAATAAATGAGCAAAAGACTTGATTTTTAATGCATGACATGCAGGTGTATATAAGAAATTTGATAAATGTTGTTTTTTGAAAAAATAGTGCCAGATGTTTCCAGGTATGCAGAAGTGCATATGAATATCAACAGTAACATGATTTTAAAGAAATAAAATGATCAAAAGACTTGATTTCTAATGCATGGTATGCAGGTGTATATAAGAAATTTGATAAAAGTTGTCTTAAAAAAAAAAGACAGCACCAGATCTGTCCAGGTGTGAAGAGATGTGTGTGAATATCAGAGATTAAAATAGGAATTTGAGAGAAAAGCAGTGCTGTTGTGGGAAGATCATTCCTTTGAAGACTGTGCACCATTGAGGAAGTGGTTTAATGTTGCATTGTTCACCTGCAGTTTTTCCCATCGGCTGAAGTGTTTTCTATTTGACATTCTCAAACTCTAGTTGCAATCTTATTTTTACCCTTCACATAGTTTCTGAATCTTGGAAATGAGAATGGATGGAATATCCAAATATCTAAAATAATGTCTTTGACTTCTAAGAAGTTACTTAAATTTTACACATAAAAGTATTTAAAGCACACTGCTAATTCTAGTGTGCTGTTTGCCCTAACAGACTACAGCATAGATTTGTCGATTGATACACAGACTTGACATATAAGGAAATGATGCCTTTATGCTTGTAGGTGTCTTTTTCTTTTCTCCTCTTGTTTCTGGAATATGCTTTCCCTTTTCATTTGATCGTGTGTCATCTTGGGTTCTAGAGCTTCTGTTGTCATTTTTCTATCACTGCTTTGTTCTTTTGCCCATTCTGCATCATGTAAGGTCTACTGTAAGTGAGGAAGGGACTACAAGCCTAATGCTAGCAAATTATGGGGGCCAAAAGTCGTCCTTAGGTCCCAGAATATCCCTTACTCCTTACGAGACTCGATCCTCTACTCCTCAAAGACCGTGGCCATTGAAGAACTGATGCTCAACTGCAGCCTGCCTGGATTGCTCAGTCTTTGATGATAGAAGCCCTGGAACTTATAAAACGGATGATGGAGACCTTATATCCTAGATGGCTATTCAATGCTAGAAAACACAACCATACCTATTTTCAGTCAACTTGGACTTCCATTCAAGCCTTAGAGAAGCAATCATTTACTTAATCAACAATTTGTACTGTGATACTGTTATACTAAACATGGCATAAATATTGGTGGGCAAACAGTGTCTCCCCTTTTGGAACCAACATTATGGAGGGGCTACATGAACACTGCCTCTAGATCACTTGGCCCTGCCGTGGGTCCCCCCATCTCATGCAGCTTGTCTTTTCTAGCCCCACCTTACTGCTTCTTACAGCTGCATTGTGTTGTTGAGTGCTGATGTTTTGTGACCCATTTCTCCATAAATACTTTGGATACCCTCTACTGGTGATACTTAAAAATAAGTCTTTTATATGCAGCAGTCAGTGCCTATAAAGTTGGGAGAAAAAGAAAGGAACAGTCTGTTGTTCTCATTGTGGGGAGGGACAGACAGCATTAAACTCCTCTGTAATTCCTTTCTGCATTTCTGCCTTAACAAGGATAAATGCAGAACAAGACAGCAAGGACTAAAAGCAATGGCAAAGGTACAGGGAAGTGAAGTGTAACCTTCTTCCTTTGATGATCTACTTTCTTCCTAAATCTCTGTTCCCACTCTCTCCAAAGAAGGACAGTTTTCTAAACAGCAGAGCAGCAGTGTTTATGTGAGTGGATCAGAACTATCCTTAATTGCTGTAACCTCTAGATCAGTTTTCAGGTTGGCTTTTCTTATTACTGCGAAGATTTACATAGAAGTGTGGGGATTGGTTGAGGTAGTGGGTGAGGGGAAGTAAACCACAATTATAGGGATTCATTATTCATTCATTCATTCATTCATTCATTCAAAGTATTTTTAAGTTTCTCCTATGCCTCATTGTACTAGGCTCTGGGAATTAACAAGTGACTCAGCCAGATAAGGTTTTAGCTTCATGGAGCTAAAAGCATATGGGAGAAATAGACAACCTTAAACAGAAAAGTGCATAAATAAAATACTTTTACATTGGAATAAGTGCCATGACTGAAAAACACAGGAAAAAAAACTACATAAGAAGTTGCAAAAAGGAAAAAGGACTCATGGATATAGACAGCAGTGTGGTAATTTCAGGGAAGAAGAGGGATAAGTGATAATGGAAAATACAATAAAAATAAATTTAAAAAAGAACCAAAGGTTGCATGTTGTGTGGGAGAGACTTGACTTAGAAAAGGTGGCTAGGTAAGCTGTGTCTATGGGAATTACATCTAAACTGGGACCTGAAAGATTAGGTTGGGGTCAGGGAGTCTACTAGGCAAAGATAAATATGTGCAAAAGCCTTTAAACTGGACAAGTCCTAGGCTGTTTGAAAACTTAACGGGATAGGTGAGAGGTGTACTACATGGGAGAGCAAACGTCAAACAAGCTATCAATTTTATTATAAACTATCATAATAAATAGTCTGTAAATATTTAGGAAGTACTTCTCTGTCATCTTTGAGAGAACATAATTTTGTTTCCATCAAAATCTTGTTTCATGAACTCCTTTTACACTTTATTTTGATATAAGAAAGCTATCTACTGCCCCTGTGTGGCCTACTGCTGAATTACATGTCATGCTTTCATGGTGTGAAGTTTTTTTAAACATGCTTTTTTTAGTAAAATTCTTGCACATCTTTTTCAGTTAATCTGAGTGACCCCTAGCTGCTATTAGTAAAAGTCTAGTATATAAAAATCCTCTTTTATTTCTTTAGTCATTAAGTTTATGTTTCACCACTTTCCCACACGCCACCATGAAATAGACATACATAGGGAACAGGTACTTTAATGGCTTTATAAGCCAAGCAGATTAAGAAAAGATAAAGTCAGACCAGATCTGATACAATACAGTGAAGTAAGAACCATGGGAAATTCTAAGAAGCTGTAGAGAAAGGCATTATTCAGCTTCAGAGAAGCTGAAGGAAAGTTACCTGTTTATTCATATATTATATATACACATATATACCTGTGTATATGTGTGATGTGTGTGTGTATGCATATATATAATGCCAAAATAAATAGGCTTACAGGTCACTTATATCTTTCAGTATCTGTCCCCAAATTTCTACTTCAAGCCAGTGTACATGATTAATTTCTTTGTCAAAATAGGCTCTATATCCTTCACTTGACTATTTCATGACTGATTATTTCATATGCCAATTCCCACATACATCATTTTGCCACAGGTTTGTTTGGGAAGTTATTTCTGGAAGTTTTGTTGCTCAAAATTAGGTGCACCATAGATAGTGATTCCTTTATTCTTTAATTTATAGCCCCTCTCCTCCCTTCTTTTTTCTTCAGGTAGCCATTTTCACTGCAGAGTTCTCAACAGAAACACTTGCCACCATGCTTCATGGAGCGCAGTGGTTGGGCTTCATCTCCCATTTCTCTCTGCATTGGAACAGACTCCAAACTGTTTCTGAGGAGACTCTTGCTCTGATGCCAGTACTGTCCATACACATGGAGTCAGAAACTGGGTGATCTCGTTCTTACCCAGTTCCATCTCTCCATATAAGTAGCTTATGATTCGCACAGTTTAGCTAATTTATAGAGTGTATGGTTCTGTTTGGAAATGGAAACAGAATTACTGTCTTCCTGGTGCCTGACAGGGACCATAATCTCAAACTCACTTCAGTTCAATACCTTTTAGACATTTGACTAGGAGAAATATGGAAGACGGTCAAGGGGAAACGCAGTGATCCATTTTGCTTTACAATCTGAAATCCATTTCAGGATTAAGGGAGACCTTCAGAGAGCTGCCTACCTGGATCCCACAGTGTGCCCTGCACAATTGCTTCTCCCTCAGCTGTGCTTTAGCTGTTGTGATAAACTATTTTCTATGCAGGCCCAAGGGAAATCATTTCTTCCTAAAACACGAATGTCTGAAATAACTGTATTATGTACATTCTTGTTACTGGTTCTATTTTCTGCTTTCTACATGCCAATTACAAGCTCAGCATCAGATTTGTCTTCTACCTTGATCAATGCATAATTTGTCAAAGTGTGAATTAGCTCATTAACCACATTCATGACACCGTCTTGCCTTCTCACTTTCATTTTCCAAAGGGTCTCTTTAAAGAGTTTAAATATGGGCAGAGGGGAATAAAGGGGGAGAAATGGGACAACTGTAATAGCATAACCAATAAAATATATTTTAAAAAGATGCAGAAGTCAAAAAAATAAATATTTTATCTCACTAGATTGCATGCATCTATAAGCAACTTAAAAGCATTTTGGGCCAAAGTGATATGTAACCATACGGCTTTATTGATGTTATACTTAATTAAAAAACTGCTTTCTGGCTGAAGTGTCTGTGACCTAAATAAGAATTAGAACAAAATACACTGTAATTCCACAAGGACCAAAGCCTCCCCACAAATATGGATTTAGAAACCATGCTAATCCTATTTCTCAGTGTAGAAAGGTTAAACTTGTTGGACTATTGATGCATTGCTTTTCCTCATGAAAAATATTGCCAAATGGGGTGGGGGCAATGAAGAGTAAATTAAAAAGGGCCAAAAAATATTATTTGTTGGATGACACTGGATCCAGTACATCTCTTAGTTAAAGCTGGTACCCCTCCCCACCCTCTGTCTCTTATAATGGAAGGACCTAGTCTGCACTAAGTACATGTTTGTACCATCAGTTCATGTGTGTGACATGGAGCTTTCCATCAGTGAATGCTGACACCCATGGGTGTGGGTAACATGACTTTCACTTATCACTTAGGACCTGCATCTATGGTCTATGCATCCTTCAACAGATTCTGGGATTTTGAGTAAAGATAAGCTTCAGAAATAACTGTATTAAATGCTTTCACTGTACATAAACATAATTTAATAAGACCTAGATGTCATAGTGGTCCAACATTCTAGCTTAAATGTATTCTTGGGACCAGAGACAGTATGCCTGTGTACATGAAGTCTGGAAAGTATGTTAGCTTTAGACCTTAGTTTATTGCTACTAACAGGTGTGCTCTTTCTATCCATGACCTAATACTGAAATCTGCAGATTACTGTTCTCTTATGACACCAAGAATTACCAAGATTTTTCAATACCAGTAAGGTTATCTTACCTGAAATATTTAACAATATTGAAGTTAAAACTTGGAGGAATATGTTTGTTTCATGAACATGGCTGGCTCTATTATGGCTATTTATTAAGTGATCCTAAAACAGCTATTGGATGGAATTCATTGTCAACATCATATAAATGAAAAACTGAGAAACTTGTTGGTATTCCCAGCAGATTTTTGACAGTTAAAAATAGTTGCCTTCCCATCTCTTAGCCAGTATGCGCACTGTCTCTGGACAGTGGGATTTTGTAAAGTTCTTGCTTCTGCTAGTTCTAGGGTAATTCTGATGGAAATGTGGAATTCTAGGTAAAGGAAATCAAAATTATACTTGTATTTTATAACCTGAAAAATGTGAACCTTTCATGCAGTGAAAGAGAGGCATGGTTTATGACTGGCACCCAGGTTTATGTTACAGAGAAGGCAACAAACATAAACCAAAAAAGTGAGTTTGTATGTAAATGGCAAATAGTTTTACCCATCATAGTAAACAATAAGAAATTAATAAATGTTTTTGATCATGTGAGCAATAATTTTTTTTATGTGAGCATAATTTGAACATGAGTAAACCACACTTAAATTCTGCTGGTGAGATTGTCAACTGTCACGACAGGTTTGGAAAACAATTTGGAATCATAAATGTGAAGATGCTCACATCCAGTGACCGAGCAACTTCACTCTGAGGCAAGAAGTGAGAAAGCTCCTGAGTGGGGCTGTGGGGATGCAAGTACAAGAGCGTCCATGGTAGCTACGCCTGTAGAAACAGAATGCTGAGCATTGATACAAGACTAAGTAAACAAATCAGTATACAATGAGTTCTCACTTAATGTCCTTGATAGGTTCAGTGATCTTTAAGCAAAATGATGTGTAATATTGTAAAATCAGTTTTACCATAGGCTAATTGATATAAACAAGTGTTAATTTTCTATGGCATCTCATTAATCTTTTTAAAAATATTTTATTTATTTATTTATTTATTTATTTATTTTTAGAGAGGGAAGGGAGGGAGATAGAGAGAGAGAGAGAAACATCAATGTGCGGTTGCTGGGGGTTATGTTCTGCAACCCAGGCATGTACCCTGGCTGTGAATCGAACCTGCAACACTTCGGTTCGCAGCTCGAGCTCAATCCACTGAGCTAGGGCCAGCCAGGGCTCTCATTAATTTTTAATGAAACAGACAGTGAATGATACAGTGTTATTCAAGGACCTGCTGTATTTACAAAAAGGAATAATACTCAGCAGTGTGAATGAATAAACTAACTAGAAAAGTCAGCAGGATGAATCTCAGAAACATAATGTTGAATGAAAATAGCATGCCACAGAAAGATACATACTTCCTGAGTCCATTTGAATAAAATTCAAAAACATACAACACTGAAAAACTTATGAGTTAGGGGTAGATATCATTGTAAACTATTAATAAGAATAAAGGAATAAGAAGCACAGGATGCAGAACAATGGTGACCTCTGTAGGGAAGGGCAACACGACCTTGCCCTGCCACCTGCAGAGAGCTCCATGGCGCTCCATTTTATTTTAACCTTATGCCTTACACATTTATCATGCATGTATGTACTCCATACTCCCAAAGAAAAATATTGGAAATTATTTTGACTTTAAATAGCTAAGCATTTAGTCCTGGGTTATTCTTTTACCATATTCCTCTCTGAATGTAATTCATAGAAGTTAAAACTGCCCACTGTCCTTTAATTTTTTGTCACTGGTCCTAGCAAGCAGGGAAGATGTGTGTTTCTCTCTGTCCGCTGGCTGGCATGCTGTAAACATTTTACTGCTGGCAGCCTGTAATCTGTCTGTGGAAACCAGGCCAGCTGCAGGGCTCCTTCCTTTTGCTTCCTGCCCCAGTTTACTACAAACCAATGGAAAGGTGTGCCTCTTTCTTAGCTCTGTGATACTACCGCAGCATCGCAGATCACTGATGAGGTGGACACAGAATAGTTTCCTGACAGTGATGGGATTGGTATGGGAAAGAGAAGAAAGTCTTCCAGGCAGAATTGACAATTGTATTCAAATTATGGAAGGTAGTGGAGCACTTTAAATCTTAACTTTGCTCTTCAAATTGCAACATTTATTATCCAGCCACTTTCTAAACGCATATGCTGGGGCTGACTCCTATGTGCATTAATGAAGATGGTTTTTAGACCATAGTGAATTTAATAGGTGAAACAAAATCATGAGTTATAGGGTTTACTCTCCGGTGAAGAAATGCTAGATTATCCCTAACTGATAAAGCTTGATCTTGTTGCTCTCCTGGAGATTTGAGTTAGACTGTTAGAATGATACATTTTTTTTGCATTTACTATTTTCAAAACTTAAGTTATCTCCTCATTTTCTGATTAAATTTTCTCAGTGATAATGCAAAGACTGACAAATATTCTTGCCACATCATTGGACAAATTATTGAAACCTGAAACTTATTTAACCTTTCACAGTATTGGCTTCTTTTTACGGAAGATTTTGCTGTTATCATTGTTTGTGGCTTTTAAATTGAAATGTGCACTTGATTATAACATTCATATCTTCATATCTGATATGATAAACTAAACTATCTCTGCAAGTGATATTTTATAAAACTCATTCGATATTTGGGGACAAGTGGACAAAAGTCATTGCCTTCAAAGCAGCTAATGGTTTTTTATTTCATATTAAATTGACCACAGATATTTTAAGTTTTGAAAGTGTTAATGTCTGATTCTGCTCCAAGAAATAGAACTTTATTGTTATCTGTATTTGAAATAAACTAGATTTTTAATTAAACTTTAATTTGGGGATAATTATAGACTCATATGCAGGTGGTAGATAGAATGAAGAAAAACTTCATGTACATTTTACCCAGTTTCTTTTTATAAGCAGTTTTTCCCAGTGGTGATGTTTTGTTAAATTATAGTAAAATATCACAACTAGGGTACGGAAAATGATGCGATCCATTCAACTTATTTAAATTCAGTTTTATATTTTACATTGACATCTACAATTCACTTTATTTTTGTTATTTTTAAATAAGATATCTTGGAGCTAAATCTACTATCTTGGTTCTTTGGTTGAATTTGACCTCAAATGCACGGTAGACTATCCTCACAGTACTCCTTCCAGTGCAAGTTGTTCCTAAAGTAAAATTTAAAAAACTTTGAAAGGAAGTCTAAGATGGGTTTGTAGCTATGAAAAGGAATGAGATAGTTTTGTAGATGTTCTTTAACTTTTATTTCAGGACCTACATAACTTTTTTTATACTTTAAAAGTATGTATTCATTAATAAGCAAAATGTTGTCACAGCTGTGGTGAAAATAATGACATAGAGGTATATTTTAGCATTTGGATGCATTCTACAGAGAAACAGTACTTTATAATTAAACTGTTATTTGATACAAATAGAAGTCATGAGATGTTATAGGATTCTATAAAAGAATACTTTATCTTTTATATGATAAAATATGCTAGGGCATTAGTAAGTAACATATAATATATTACATTTGGCCATGGACTTACTGTATATTTAGATCTTCTCTATTTTGGAAACTAACTTTATATACAGAAGTAAGAGAAGATTGAAATTCTGGTTTATTGAAGTTGTCATTTTGTATGTATTTGTATTGGTATAAATTGAATGGGCTAACACATTCAAGTGTAACTTGTAAAATGGGTTTTCAGAAGTTATTACACTTTAACAAGCATTTGCCTATTTCCCTATAATCTACTGCAAGCAATCTAAATAAAAAGTGGATAGTTTTGATTTAACATACTTATATCAATTGTGTAATAATTTAACTATTTAAATATAAATAAAAATCTATTTAAATGTAAATAAAATAACCTATTTAAAACTAAATCTACTAAAGATATTAACAAACATCATCATTTGGAATTGTAAGTTTTATAGCCTTATGTAATTTTGTTTTAAGCTATGTCTTTCAGTAAAACTGATAAATTTTTCACTTGAATTTTTAAATATTATGTTTAGTTAAAATAATATGGCAACCCTCATAGTAAATGAATACTGATTTGGTGAGTTAAAAGAGAGTAGTTTAAATTGTTGTAAAGTGTTTTATCTGAATTTAGTTCTAAAGGTCAGACAATGATTCTTAACATTTAGGTGGGTAATTCCCAGGTGTGGATGACACTTAATTCTGATGTGTTCAAGCGCCTTCACAGTGTAAAGTTATCCCCATGGCACAGGCGGTGTGGCCCAGAAAATCCATATGCTTACAGTGAGGTCCACAGGGTGGATACACTGATGTGCCAACTTAATGTACAGGTGTTACCATAATAATATCCTCCAACTCAAATCCGAAGTGCTGGCCCAGAGGACACATAGTGCCTGTGGGCGTATCTGAAGCTAGCTAGGGAGGCAAGCTCTTGTGTGAAGCACTTATCTTCCCTGAAATATTTACAGAACTGCCCTCTAAAGGAAACATTGATTAAAGTGAGAGTCACCCCAATGGGAAATAACATGGGAAACATATTACAGCACATAGTTTTCTATTGGCAATGGTTACAGTTTCCAAAACTGACATGCAAAAAAGTTGTCTTTATTGAGTATCCAGGTTTTAAAGTTGCATTTTGAAAATATAAAACAAAATTTCCTGTCTGTAAACCCTGGAAAGAATTGCAGTGAATATAATCACATATTCACCAGTAATAGGTATGATCACTTCCCCCGCTAAAGACAGGATTTCTTCCAGGAAAAAAAAAAAAATGCCTAACTGCTTTCCTAGTGCTGTGAAAGTAAACCTCTTGCCCCCCACATATGTGTGTCCTCTTCCACCCACCTACCACCAGTGCCTGAAAAATCTACTTACCAACATGTCAAGTGACTTCTCTTGAGGAATAAACTCCTAAAAGTTGTATATACAGAGTGAATTTAGACAGAAATTCAGAAAAGGTAATGTAAAGTTAATTATATCCCTGTCACTCACTGTTACCATCCTGCTTTCATTTTTCTATCAAAATTAATATACTTCTAGTTGTTTTCTTTATGAGATTAACTCCCTCTTATTCTTAGTTTAAATTCCTAGGAGTTGATGACTACAGATCCATAATAACTATTTTGAAATTAATTTCAAACATGGACTTCTGAATTGTGTTTCTTGCAAATTTCATCATGAAATGCATGGAGGAGCTTCCCAGTCATTAGCAGCTGTCTTTCTCTGTTTCCTTATGCATGAGCGCACTGCTCACATGCCCTGTGTCCTTAAGTTCTTGTGTCAAAAACTGTGGAAGTGATGAGTCTGGGGACATATTCTAAAGTTGGTTATAATTTGAAACAGCCTACTACATTTATTGTTACCACCAGGTTTTTAAAACAAACTTGATTTATTGTTTTTACTAATGAGTTTCAGGTTTTGGTGACTCATTCAAGATTTTGGGATTGAAAATATATCAGTCTGAAGCAAAAAATACTGTTAGAAAAATATCATGAGCATATACAGCACAGATTAAATACTGACCCTGCAATATACAATCTGTATTCTTTCACCTGCATGCTATCCTCTTTAAAAAATTATATTATTTTTAAAGGAAGAATCATGTCAGGTATATTTAAACTATATGTTCTAGAGGGTTCTCTAAAATGAAATCGATAAAGTACTTACACTTTTAAAATATGGGAGCTTCATTGCCTCTTTATAGGGGTGGTGAAAAAGAAAAAAGTTCTTAAATGTGTCTCTGGCACTGAGGTTAACAGTTAGTTGCTTTTAATATATTTAATGAACCCTTATGTTTGCTTTTTGTTTGATTCTGGGGGACAGCTGTAACAGCAGGGTTGATGATTAAGGAGTAAAAACCCTAAATGTGCATAAGTAAAATACGAATTAGAAGGTGGTAATGGGAATGATTTAATATCTGCACATTAATTACTAAAGACTAGCCTATAGTAGAGGAAAATATAATGCCATATGTAGAAGATAGCAATTCCTGAAAATATATTATGTTAGGAGTGTATAGCTTCAACCTCCCATTAAAACAAAACAAAAAAGATAAAACTTATGTCTTCATAATTGCTTGTATGTTTAAATTATATTACTGACCTGACTATGCTCCCTATTTATCTCTGGGATCTCCTAATTTTCTAAAGGCCAATTAGAATTAAGACAAGATCTTAAAATAGTCTATGAGGAGAATCTGGATTCCCTTTCATTGTGTGTGAGATACTAAGTCAGCTCCACCTTTCTGCTTCTATAATCTTCTTTCCTCACGTTTACCTCAGTGTTAGATCCATGCAGGCCCACTCAGTTGTGTATTCTTCACGCACTGTGGTACATGGGATGTAGTGAGAGTTCCTTAAATGCACAAGGACCCCCCACCCTTAGGTTTATACTCCGTGTTTGTGGGTTTTGCTTCAGTAATCCAGCCCAGGTGACACTGAGCCCTCAGGGGAAAGGAAGACTTGTTCTTCCGGGTGTTAGGCTTTGGAAGCTTTGAAAGCTAAAGGTTCTTTTAAGGAGACAAGCATTCTCCTTAAAATGCTTAAATATTTCTTATTCGCTTTATAACCATTTTCTAGATTGATATTTAAGTGAGTGTTCGATCACCGAAAAGAGTAGGCTGCATTCATCTGCACTGGGAATGATCCTCAACTTAGTGAGCTTTCAGGGTGACATTTAGATGGAACTTTTAGAAATATATCACTTCCTCCGGCGAGTGCTGCACAGTAGCGCGGATTTATAGAGCGAGAAGCCTATTATGCAGAGCTGTAGATCACTGCTGTCGACCAATGAGACCCGCTTTTCCCTTCAAATCGTCACCAAATGTCCTTTGTCTTGTCTTTTCTTGTTGAAATAACAATTCAATTTGATTTTCTGTCTGAGAATTCAGATTGTTCTTCATTCAAATCATTTCTCTTGGTTTTTGCTCCCAATCTCATACCCTAAACAAATGATTTTGTTTAGCTGTATTTGTGTGGAGTGATAGATTTAACAGCAAGGCATAAATGTAGACAGGTAGTTAAAAATCCAGTACAATAAATCATTGCATTTACCATGTGTTTGTGAAGGGATGTGATTAAACAGGGAACATGTGTGAGGTAGAAAAATATCATAACGTTATTTTATGAGGGTGATAGGTATTAGAAACTTCAGAATTGTATAGGACTTTTATTTTAAAGAAAAACAGATCCTGTAGTCATTGCTACTCAATATATTTAAAGCTTCTTATGTTTTATACTATAAATGTAACTGCTTTTTTGCATAAAGCACCTACTTATAATTATAAAATTTATTGCAACCTGCTTGTTGAAATTCTCACTTGTTGGAGAGCACTGCATATAAAATATCACAGATGAAAAAGTAGCAGCACTTTACTATTATTTTGCATAAGTTAAAACATTACCATAGCAAAGTACTTTGGTGTGCTTTCCAAAAGGATAAGCTAAAAAATAGCTTATCTTTTTTTCCCTGTAAGGCCCTGCGATTTGAATAGTTTAATATTATCACTTACCATAACTATCAAGCTTCTCCAGGATCTTACATTCTGAAAACTATCTTTGGGATGGTTGTTAGTAATCATATCCATGCTGAATGTTTATTCATATGTAAATAAAGTAGCTTTTGTTTTTCACAGAGTTCAATACATTTTTGCGTACATGAGAAACAGAGAAAAAGGCAATATGGGTGTTACTATCTACACACAGTGAAGGAACAAATGAGTGTATTTATAGCCATAGCCTTAACTGATACCTTACTTCTCAGCATATGATAAGACATTTCTTCTGTTGCAGCTCTCTAAGTTTTATAGAATTATACAAGAGTGAATTATTTTGATTAGCACTGGCCAATTTAGTTTAAATTCTTTTGTTTTCTGGAAAAAATTAGTTTCCCAGAAGGTGGTCCTTTTGAGGTCTGGCTGCTATTTCTGGCTTCTGACTTGCTACTGAGGATTTTCATCCTTATTAACAGGAAGTGTACATAAAATTTAATTTCTACTGGCTCACTTGGGCTTCCTCACTACTTTAAATAACAACTCCAAGTGTCACATCTATGGTATGACTAGTTCAAATTATTTCAAGTCGGGAATAGGCATCTCTCTCTTATGGTTGTTATATAAAAATAATTGAAAGATCTGGCCTGTGATTCCTAGCTTGGAGAACTGATGTATTATGAATGGTGAATAAGAATTCTTGAACTTAACTGTCTTCTGAGCATTCCTGTCCCCACCATGGGGTTTGATTTAATGTGTTCCCATCTTGGCCATCATCGAATGTTCTAATACCAGAAGTCCTAGAAGTATGCTGTTGCTACAGTTTTACTCCAAGGACAGGGTTATTGCAAAACTTCATTATTTTTGAGGATTTCATTTTTCCTAGTATGATTTGTAGCCACCTAGAAAAGGCCATGGTTATTTGAGATGCTACGCTCTCTTACAAAGGTATAAAAACTCAACATCGAGGTGAATACACACGTACAAATCCTCATCAACAACTTAATTTTATCTCAAATTTTAAAAATTTTGCCATGATTTATTTCTGCCAAGACTAGTTTTATGAACTTGAATTGTTTTAGTGAATAAATTTAGATTAGGTATATATTTCCTTTTAGCAACTGCATCCTGCCTCTTAAGGTCATCAATCAAGATAATAACTAAGGAATATGTTATATTACAATCTGCATTTTCTGTATTTCTTTAAATATAGTCTCATTGTTCACATTCAGACTTTTTTGTAAAACTTATTACTTACTTTTAAATGGATCTCTAGTCATTTTTGTCTGTATGACTAATTGTGAACATGAAAATGAAGTAAGTTATTGCTTGCCTGTATATTTCATATTTAACTATGAATTATTGCTTAACAGAATAATTTAATACTAAAGGTGTATTCTGGTTAAATTTGTAAAAGCTCATGTTAATTTAGATGCTCTGTATACCCCCAAGTTTTCAATACACAATCTGAAGCATCATAAGCTTTTTCCCTAGGCAAAATAAAATCACACTGAAGAATGGCATTGTTTACTGTAGCTGATGTAACAGAATATCACTAGTGGCTTAGTGACTGAAAGAAAAACATCCCCAAGATTTATGATCTTACGATTCTATAGGTTTGAAGTCCAATAGGTCAGGATCTCATTGGGCTAGAAGAAAGGGATCAGCGGGGCTGCATTTCTTTTATTTTCCTGTTATTAGCCACCTCCCACATTCTTTGGCCCATGGCCTTCTGTTATCTTCAAAGCCAGAAACATTGCTTCTCTCTGTGCCTTTCTTCCACAGTCACATCTCTCTTTGACTCTCCTATTCAGCTTCTCTCCCATTTTTAGGTACCATCTGATTTCATTGGACCCACTAGGATAATCTGAGATAACCTTCCCATTTTGAGATCAACCAGTTGGAAGCCCTATTTCTCTGTTGTTATGTAACCCAACATAGTCACAGGTTTCAGGATTAAGTTTAGGATTAAAGGTATGATGGCAGCATGGGGAGGGGGAGAATTGTGGTCTTAGTCTGACTATGACAAGAAAGGAGCCCACTTTTAAAGTAAAATTTAAAAGGCCTATTTATTGATATAATAATAAAATGAAAATATTAATAAAATAATCAAAACCAACTGTAGGCTTTGGCCAGGTAGCTCACTTGATTAGACCTCCATCACGATATGTCAAGGTTTCAGGGGTTTGGTCCCCGGCTAGGGAACACACAGTAATAAACCAGTTAATGGATAAATGAATGGAACAACAAATTGATGTTCTCTCTCTCTCTCTCTTCTTTCCTCTCTCTCTAAGTATCAGTAAATTTAAAAACACAATTCTAAAATAATTTATAAAATAAAATTTAACTTCATAACAAATATTTTCCCATCAGAAATACTAACAGAATTTATTGTGTCACACTACTTCAGTAATGTCAGCACAGAAGAATGATGGATGTAAGAGTAACTATCAAGTTTCAGAACATTACCGAAATGCGGTACCAGGGTTTGTTAATTATTAAATGAGCAACTTTAAGCTCAAGCTTCTTTCTTTTTCTGCCACAGAAGTGGTGTTCACATGAAGGAGGTTTCAGAGATCACTGTTGCACAATGCTCAACCTTACCAGGAATCCTATTTTGAAATTATGATTAGGAGTATATACTTATACTGTTGGCTTTGACACCTGAAATTACACAGGTTTGTAAACCTGGTATGAACCTTTGGTAATTTTCAGGTCATGCCTTATATTCTAGATGTAAAGAGAATGAAATTCAGGCGAAGAGACTTACCCAGGCTCATATTGGTATTATATCGGGAATAGAGTTCATTCACAGGTCCTTTAACTCTCCCCCACCTATTAGTTCATGCACAGATTTGGCCACAAAGAACATATTGATTTTGCTGTGTTGAAAATGTTTTTTGTTTAACTGATTTGATCATCTCTTTGGGACCTTATGTTATTTGGGATTCTCAGTTACCCTACCTAAATTCAATTAGTTGTTAACTCTAGCTAGTATAGGAAAAAAATTAAAGGATATTAGGAGTTGCCACAAAATAATATATTGGTTGGCCAAAACCTTCATTTGTTTTTTTCCATAAGCTGGCTCTGGTAGTACTTAGCTGTCTTTACCTTCATTTGAAACAATTTTGTTAGATTGTATTGTGACTGCTGTCATATCAGCATGCATTAAAAAAACTTATCGAAATTGATGAATTTTTATATAGCCATTTTAATATTGAAGGTGGAAGAAAATATGCAACATTTTTGACATATTATGCTTTATTATTTCAAGAAAGGTAAGAATGCAACTGAAATGCAAAAAAGATTTGTGCAGCATATGGAGAAGGTGCTGTGGCTGATTGAACATGTCAAAAGTGGTTTGCAAAGTTTCATGCTGGAGATTTCTCTCTGGATAATGTTCCATGTTTGGGTAGACCAGTTGAAATTGATAGAGATCATATCAAAACATTAACTGAGGACAATTAAAAATATACCCTACAGGAGATAATAGACACACTCAAAATACCCAAATCAATAATGTTATTGGTGAAAATGAAAAATGTGTCTTTTATTTTATGGAAAAAAAAAAAACAAATGGACTTTTTGGCCAACCCAATATTCTGGTACAAAGAAGCAGATATGGAGATCATGCACCTAGAAATAATGTCAAACCTCACCACTAGACTCTTCTAATGGAGAAGCTTGTTAAAAACAAAATTTAACTTAATTAATCAGGCCAATTAGATCTCCCAATTTAACAACTTATAAATCAGGCAGAATCTCATCTGGCAAGTAGAGAAACTCCAAAGGATTATATAGGATGGAAAGATTTAATAGAAAGGAGAGAGGGACAAGAAAGTCATCAGCAAGAAAAAATGTAAGTTCATTGGGGGAAAGTAATTGCTCAAATGAGTGTTTCTTATGGGCTGAGCTGTGACATATCCATTGGCTGGGCTTGTTGCCAAGCAATAAGAAAATTTTCCCTCCTCCTGCTGAAGTATTGATAGTAAGGTAGTTGCACTTCCTGTTTGGGAGTGCAAGGTAGTCTTTTCCTGTTCAGGTCTGTACTTAAATTAACTGACACTGTGACATCTTTCTGTCTTGGAGTAATTGAAGAGTGGTAGAGCATGAGAGCTCCCTCTATAGGTTTTCCTGACTGTCCTAAGGTGAAACTTTTGCAAAATATTCAAGAAATACAGTTCAAAAGCATGAACAATGGTAGCTGTAAGGCTGTCAGGTATTTATTATTTTTGACCTTGCAAATCATAACTTTGTTCTTTTCCTTAGAAAGTAGCTTCTAGTCCAAAGTTAATGTATGAGCAGGGAAAGCAATAGGGGAGGATACAAAATTATATATGTTAGGATTGGTGTAAGCTCATGCCACATGCTAATATTAATGTGTGTCCATGATGTTTTTAAAAAAATAATCAGAATTGAATTAAGTGATATCAAGTTAGAAATCAGTTGCTGTCAGTTTTTGGTTAACACTGGATTCGATCATTCTGGGAGCCTGGCTATATTTTTGTCACACATAGGCTCATTTAAACATTGAGAATCTAATTCCTAACTATGTTTACACAAAGTAATTTTAACTGTATTTTTCAAAGAGGAAATTAGTGATCTAATTTGGTAACTATGCGAAACTCTTCAACTGTTAATCATGAGCATGAAATAGTCCTGCAGAGGACATGAGGCCTTTGAGTCACCTGGACAAAAGTCTAAAGCTAGCTACTATTCACTGAACCGTTAGCATAGATTGTTCTCAGAACTTTATGTATGCTAACTTTTCTTTGTACTAAACTTTTCAGATAGGTAGCACGATTTTCCATATGAGGAAACTGAGTTATAACTGTAGAAAGATCACTTGGCACAGTTGTGGTAGAGTGGTAAAGAGTATTACCACCAGCAATCCTTACCTCCGTGTCTACATTCTCTGTAATATCCTACCCTTGGGTGGGGTGGGGTAAGTGGGAATATGGTTAGGTCCAGTTGTAAGGCAAGAACAATGGCACACTCTTTCCCATGACAACTTTATGTTATATAAAATTCCTTCGTAGCAGACTAGGGTTCCTCCTGCTGGCTTCCGATAAGTGGGCTGCCATATTTTGAGAGGAACATAGGGCTAGGTGCCAAAGATGATCTGTAAGAGTTGAGGGCAGCCTCTGCTGGCTGGCCACAAGGAAATGGAGATTTGCATTTCTCCAACTTCAAGGAGCTGAATTCTGTCTTGAACCTGAAGGAGCCTGGAAGAGGACCCCATGCCCCAGAGGACAGCTGCAGCCTGGCTGACAACCTTGATTTCAGGTTTTTAAGTCTCTGGACTGAGGACCCAGTGTAGCAGCCCCTACATTCCTGACACATGGAAACTGAGATAATGCATTTGGCTTGTTTGAAGCCTCCAGGTTGTGGAATCTGTTACATAGAATGGGGAAACTAGTACAGCTGATGAAAGTCACATGGCTGACTAGTGACTGAGGAAATAATTTTACTAATGAAGTCTGATGGCAAAGCCTCCGGTTGTTCCCATTTAAATCATTGCTTCTAAGTGAGAGGAACTAGTAATAACAAGTCCAGGGAAACTGCCACAGGACACCCCACACTGACAGGGCAGGGCTCTTGGGTGATACCACTGTCATTAGAGAATTGTAGTTTAGTCCTCTGATGGCCAGATTTAAAGGTGAATGATTGATGATTTAGACTTTAACTAAATATTAAGGTTTGACTGGCTCTCTAACCTTTTACAAAATAATAAGAAAAAAATCAACCATTACCATTTGCAAATATAGGCACATCTGAATTAGGTCCTTTAATTTTAAGCAAGTTTGCTTTTTATGTAAAGAATAATTTTTCTCATCTGAAAAAATAATGCAATATAAAACCACAGTAGAGCTATAAAATTTTAAAGGAAAATGTACCACTTAATACCTAATTTTTCTATATTTTATATTAAATATATTATGCCACTATCAGGTAAACGGACTTTTTGTTTGTGCTTGTCTCATGTCTTTATCACGTGTGTTAGCTGTATATGTGTATGTGTTTGTATATACATATAAGCTATATATAATCGTTAATAAATTTTCATTCCAAATTATTACATTCAGTTACTAATCAAAATTACACAGATAAATTAAAACAACTTTGAGAAAGAATTAAAGGGAAAAAGTGGTCATTAAAATTAATATCATGGTAAATTTGTATAGGAAACCAAAAAAATATATGACCCAAAGAAGATTTCATTAATGTGCTGGCAACCACATGTCTCTCCATTGTCAAAGTTAAAATAAATTTCCTCAAAAAGCGATTTAAATACAGTATTGTGTTTACCTATCTTAGAAATATACATATATTTTTGTTTAATTGTAAAATAGTCATTAAAGTTTATTCTGAGATATTATCAATAATTTGAGATTGACAATTAAAGAGTAGATGCTACAGTTGTGACTTTTTAAAAACTATATAGTAATATGTTTTTATTATTATTTTTTAAAATATAAATATTTTGTTTAGTAGGGATTTTTACTTCTAATTTCTATAAAGATCATTAGACACTAATTTTGCCATATTCTCGACTATAAAAAATATCTTCAGCAAATTTTATGTACAAAAGCATTAGAAATATAACAAAACATATATTTAAGGAATAAAATTTTTGTAAATAATAAGCTTTCCTTCACAGTGATGTATTTTCCATAGAATGAGGGCATGAATGGCAATTATTTAACATAGTAATATTTTGAATTATATATAAATATGACAGGATGCAACTTTTCATATACACCCTAATTTTTTATTTAAATTTATTTATATATAATACATATTTGAGATTTTCCTTAGATGTGTTGATTCATTTAAGGAGTTACTTAGGGTTGTTTATAAATATTTTGACTAATATTCAAGTAATGGTCTTTATAATGAAAAACTATTTATGATGTGAGAGCCCAGATATGAACATTCTGCATTTATGTATTGATTAGTCTGTGCTCTCAACAAGTGTTCTTAATTAGTGCTTTTAATTGAGCTGTATATTAGAGTTAAGATTGTTTTTCTTACTTTGTGCTCCTTTAGATCCTTCTAAGATCATAATAGCCTTTATGAAAGACACAATTTATCATCTAGCTTTTATACAGATGTGACATGATCTTATTATATTTCTGCCACTGGATTTTATCACCTTAATAATCCATTGAAGTATTTATAGAATGGCATGATGAATCATATTATATTTATCATATCATACAACAAATAGCATGACATACCAATAAATCACTTCATTTTAGAGTGCTGAAATTTTTCTGTTTCAACTTGCATCAAAATGGTGACTCAGCCTATAGTCTTTAAGTCAAGTCTGTAGTTTTGCACAAGTTTGTACCTTAGAATGATTAATGCAGATGGAAACTCAAAATTTTTAATTATTCTATATTTTACCAAAGTAAATATATTTAATTGTACAAAATATTAAATTTCAAAATCAAATAATTATTTCTTATAAATAACTATTGTCTAAAGTTATTTCTTATAAATAACTATTATCTTAAGAATAATACAATTAATGCTAAACTAGTTAAATTTGGTGCAAACTGAACTATCTGGTGAATGTTTTCCCCATTAGCAAGAATGTGTATTGAAATAAAAATCTACTTGAATAATTAGCATCCACAAAAATATAGAAATATGGTTTAATTATTTTTATATAGATAAATTATATAAACAAGGAAACCAGTTCACATATGTTAAGGAATATAATCAATAATATTGACTAAGTGATATCAGAAATTGGATTTTCAGGCATTTATTTCAATATTACTTTATAATAACTTATTTTTCTAATTTAGTATATTATGTAAATATCAAAAGATAATTAGGCTGATACATATGATCAATCAAATTAGACTAGTTGGTAGCAAGATCTTTTGGAGTCCTACTGCTATTATTTTGGCTATATGTTTGAGGGTAGCGATTTCTTTTCAACTCTCTTTTTGCTTTAAAATATATTCTTGTTGTGGTTTTAATCTGCATCTCTCTGATAGCTAGTGATATTGAACATTGTTTCATGTGTCTTTGGATTTTCTGTATGTCCTCCTTGGAGAAGTGTCTGTTCAAGTCCTTTGCCCATTTTTTAATTGGATTCCTTGTCTTCTTAGAGTGGAGTTGTGTAAGTTCTTTATATATTTTGGAGATTAAACCCTTGTCTGAGGTATCATTGGCAAATATGTTTTCCCATACAGGTGGCTCTCTTTTTATTTTGATACTGTTTTCTTTAGCTGTGCAAAAGCTTTTTATTTTGATGAGGTCCCATTTGTTTATTCTTTCCTTTATGTCCCTTGCTCTAGGAGACATGTCAGTAAAAAAGTTTCTGCGTGAAATATCTGAGATTTTCTTGCCTACGTTCTCTTCTAGGACTTTAATGGTGTCACGGTTTATATTTAAGTCTTTTATCCACCTTGAATTTATTTTTGTATAAGGTGTAAGTTGGTGCTCGAGTTTCATTTTTTTGCACATAGCTGTCCAGTTCTCCCAACACCATTTGTTGAAGAGGCTATTTTTATTCCATTTTATGTTGCTGCTTCCTTTGTCGAATATTAATTGACTGTAGACACTTGGGTTTATTTCTGAGCTCTCTGTTCTGTTCCATTGGTCCATGTGCCTGTTTTTATGCCAGTACCAGGCTGTTTTGATTACAGTGGCCTTGTAGTATAGTTTAGTGTCAGGTATTGTGATCCCTCCTACTTTACTCTTCTTTCTCAAAATTGCAGCAGCTATTTGGGGTCATTTATGGTAACCACAATGAGATACCACTTCACACCTGTCAGAATGGCCATCATAAACAAAGCAACAAACAACAAGTGTTGGAGAGGTTGTGGAGAAAAGGGGACCCTAGTGCACTGTTGGTGGGACTGCAGACTGGTACAACCACTATGGAAAGCAGTATGGAACTTCCTCAGAAAACTAAAAATGGATCTGCCTTTTGACCCTGCAATTCCACTGCTGGGACTATATCCTAAGAACACTGAAACAACAATACAAAAGAACCTTTGCACCCAATGTTCATAGCAGCACAATTTACAATAGCCAAGTGTTGGAAGCAACCTAGATGCCCATCAGTAAATGAATGGATCAAAAAACTATGGTACATTTACACAATGGAATTCTATGCAGCAGAAAGAAAGAGGGAGCTCCTACCCTTTGCAAGAGCATGGGTGGAGCTGGAAAGCATTATTCTAAGCGAAACAAGCCAGGCAGTGAAAGACAAATACAATATGAGCTCACCTTTAACAGGAACCTAAACAACAAAACAAAGAAACAAGCAAAATATAACCAAAGACACTGAAATAGGGGACAGGCTGACAGTGACCAGAGGGGAGAGAAGAGGGAATTTCAGGGGAAAAGGGGAAGGGTTTACAGGAACAAACTTGGAAGACACATGGACAAAAACTAGGGATGGGGGGTAATGGGGGGGAAGAGGGGAGGGTTGGGTGGGTGGGTTGGAATGGGAGTAAGTGGGAGAAAACTGTACTTGAACAATGATTAAAATAAAATTTAAAAAAAATAAAAATAAAATAAAATAAAATAAAATAAAATATATTATTTAAAAGCTCTCCCAAATCAGAGATACTTTCTGTATGGATTGAATGCTTTTGTCCCCCTAAAATTCATATGTTGGAATTCCATCCACCAATGTAATAGTATTAGGAAGTGGGGCCTGTGAAAGGTAATTAGGTTGTAAGAACAGAGTCCTCCTGACTGCTATGAGTGCCCTTGTGGAATAGGCTGCTGAGAGCTCTCTTGCACTCTTTCTGCTTTGTGAGGGTACAAGGTAAAGTCAGCAACCTCTGAGGCAACAGAGGGTTCTCATCAGAAACTGATCATGCTGGTATCCTCAACTTCCATTCTCAAGAATTGTGAGAAATAAACAGGTTGTTCATAAGCCACTGAGTCTACATTATTTTGTTAGAGCATCCCAAACTAACACACTTTCCATGGTTAGCTCCAACTTACAACATCAGCATGACTCTAGGATACCCCACGTGTGTGGCTGAATCAGGAAGCCCAGAGCTGTAGTTGAGCACAGTGGCTAGGGGCATTGATCCCGTAATAGGCCTTCTTGGTTTTAATCCCAGACCTGCCACAAATCAGAAATGCGATCACAGGCAAGTTATCTGTTATATAGCCTCTTAATCAGTTCCTTTCTATTAAAAATGAAGATAATAGTAGAACACAGCTCATAGATTTGATGTGTCATTAAATTAATTGATGTTAGAACCAAAAGACAATGAGGATAAGGCCTTCATGATAAATCAATTAATAGTTGCTATAATTCATAATAGAGAATTAGAGTCAACTGTTTTACAGAATGTTTAGAAAACATGTGGAGTTTGACAACCAAATTTAATGAAGTATGGTAGAGTTTGACAACCAAACTTTATAATTTAATTCTTAAATTATAAAATATATTTTAAGAATCCCTTATTTTGTTACTTTTCCTAGGGGTAGAGCAAACCAGGGCCTTGGAATTATTGAAAAGGGCTGTGGTTTACTTTGAAGACCCATAAATACTTCAGGGTACATACAACTTACAAAATAAGAATTTTTTTCTTTATATTCTTCCTTATCCTGTAATGTTTAACTATACTTGGTGTTAAAACAAAATCTCCTAGAGGATATCTTTTTTTTCAGTGACAAAGTATGACATGTACATATCTTTCCTTTGTAGAGCTTCACAGATATTCCAGTTACGAATTGGTCTTTTGTCTATTTTTTTCATATGACAAGCCTAACTGGAAAAAAATCCTCTAAAATGTACACAATTGTATGTTACTTAGCCTATAGTATTTTAGGATTTTTATGCTTAGATAAGTTCAGAATTTTCAAAGACATGAAAAGTCAATATTTGGGGTTAAGTCCTAAACTCTTATTTCCATTATTTATTTGACAAACTTAACGAGCATCTATTATGTGACAGATACTGATTTAGGTGCTGGAGACACACAGATAAAGACAAAAATCCTTATCTTTTTAGAACCTACATTCTAGTGTGATGAGATGGTCACAAAGAATAAAACACATAACATGTCACATGGGGATAAGTGCTAAGGGACAAAATATACATGGAGGCTACAGTGATACAGATTGCAATTTTAAATAACATGGGCAGGAAGCTGTCAGTAGACCTAATATTCAGGGGAAAAAAAACAAAGTGAAAGAAAGGACAGGTCATGCAACATACCATGGTGTTTAAGAGCACACACTTTACAGGTGGAAAACCCGCAGGTGCCTGATGTGTTTAAGGAAGAGCAAGGAGTTCTGTGTAACTTGCCCAGCTTATAGGCCTTTGTAATGTCTCAGGCTTTTACATTGAGTTGTTGCAGCCACCAACCGGCAGTGACGGCAAAATGCTGCAGATGGCTCGTCAAAACATGAGAAAAACATACACAGAGATAACCAGGTCCTATGAGGAAATAGGGATGGAACGGCCACTCTCTTTAGTGGGGAGTGCCAGGGCCACCCTCCCTAGGGAAGAGTGCCCCTGAGGGAGAGCACCCTAAGGGAGTGTGCCTCATTCTCCCACCTTGAGTAGGCTTTTATTGGGTTCGTTTGCATAAGAATTCAGGTAAAGCTCATTACTCATTGCCAGGAAGTAAGGGTCAAACAATAGATAACAAGGAAGTCTGAGGGCCTATTTTGAGTCAGGGTCAAAGAGCTGTAAAACTTAAGGAACAAACTTACTTCTTCCTTGGACCATTATCATTCAACTGAGAGCATTCTAAACAAAGCAGTTTTCACAGGATTTTACATATTCTCCCTTAGGCCTGATCACCCGAGGAACCCACCCTTTCCAGGACAGGGCTGCACCACCCTCTGTCATTGTTTCAAGCTTAGGTGGAGCAAGGGAATTAAGGCAGCCAAGAGATTAGGAGATTTTCTCACAGACAATGAGGACTCAGGCTCTGTCAAAGCCGAGGCAAGGGTCCATCACCCCCTTTTGCTGTAGCTCCCAAAGTCCTTCCTTGGGGGCCTCCCACATGATCATGCCTGTCTTAGATTATTCCCCCCTTGGGTCGTAGCCCTTCTTGGCTAACTGACCAAGCATTGGGGGCCAGGCATGGTGAAGTAAAAGGAGCAGAAGTGGTGCTCCTGCCAGGGAGATAAGCTTTTGTCTCCTTGCTGGCTTACGGTCCAAGGTCATTCCCTCAGCCTTAGCCTTGGCAGGGGTTACAGTTTCTGATACCAGACAGAGTGGTTCCCAACATTGAGTGAGACGAAGACCCCTGGAGAGTTTTTAACTAGTCATGAATCATGGCTTACATGATAAAGGATCGTTCTGGCTGCTGTGGATAAGAGGCTGTGGAAGTCCAGGGTTTGTTCATAAGAAACACCAAGCCTTCTACTTATGGGCTACATCCTGTCTTCACTCACTTCACTCAGAGACATTATTCCACCAACTTTCTTCTCTCTTATGCATTATCAATTCTCTTCTTTCTAATGAATAATTTTCTTCATATAAAATATGCTATAATTTTTCTTCTCCTAAAACAGAACACCTTTTCAAATCACACAACCCTCTCCTGGTATTGCCTCTAATCCCCAGAGCAGAATTGTAGTAATAGTCTATACGCATTGTTTCCAAATCCCTAACTGCTGCTGCTTTGGCTCCTTTGCTGAAGAAGCTAAGGAGCCAAAGAAATCAGAAATCAGATCCCCTATTCTTCTGATTTGTAAATTGCAGCACAACAGATCTGAATTCCTGAACTATTTTCTCTATCCAAACTCATTCCCTTGTTGATCTCATCCTTTAACCCTCATGTGTAGATCGATAACTTGTAAGTTTTTATCTCCAGCCTCCATTGCTCTGCTGAATTCCAGACTTTCATATTCAGTTGTCTGGTTGATATTTCTACTTGAAATCTAAGTCACTCAACATTATTATTTGCAAAATTGATCCTCTGATCTTTCCCCCAAACCTGGTACTTCAACAGTCTTGCACTGTTCATTAAGTTTACTCTTCAGTTATTTAAACCAAAACTCATTGAGTCATCATTAACTTATTTTTATTTTGTCCCATACTCGATCCATGAGGAAATCCTGCAGATCTTCTCTTAAACTGGATGTAGAATCAAGGTATTTTTCACTGATACCACACTGGGGCAAGCTAACTGCAGCTCTCAGTAGAATATTATCATAGTGTCCTATCCCTTGAATCTCTTAATCAAGAGCAAAGGTACCTAGATAGCAGATTTATTGCTAGTTTTTTTCTTCCTGAAATGATTATTATAATTTGGTGGGCCTGATATAATTAACTTATAAATCATGCCATCTCATTGAAAGTGCCTGTACTGAGTCCTTTATGATTATTAGAAACATCCTAAAAATCTTGAGAGAAGTATTTTCATATGGATGAATTTCAATGATGACCTCTTACTCAAGATCATAGGACAAATTCAGAGGTGTTAATGCTAAGGGAATATCTAAGCTGAGTTCACAGAGAAGAGTTATTGCTTTGTTTGGATTTGGTGTTGAGAGTCTTAATGTCACAAAATCAAGTGGACTCTGTATAAAAGAAACTTTGTCAGTACTTGTCATCAGTTTTTCTAATCCATCTAATTAAGGGTTGCATTTTCTAGGTCAAAGGTAGCATAATGGTTTATAAGTTCTACATTGATAAAATTTTTAATTTGGTCATAATACTTGCTGGTTTTCATTTATAGTTACATTTTTAAGACATGCTATTTACCTGAGTCTATAATAATTTAATACATTCAAAATCTTCAGATAAATGACAAATGATTCTAGTAATACAACATTATTATTTATTTCAAGTTGTTTAATCATAAATGCTTCCTTAAGATCTCAAATTTGTCAAAATTTGTTCTTTAGGTTCTCTTAAAACACTTTTATAATTGGAATTCCCCATCATTTTTAAAGATAAATTGAAGAACTTTGAAATTAATTTGACCTCTTTGCTGCTTTGGCATCCTACTGAATTACTACTGAGTTTCCTATAAAAGCCATTATGTCATTAGTAACTATATCACCTATAATATATTAAATATAAAATATTATGAACTAGTTAGGTTATCTGGCTTCATGCTATGTCATTGCTCTTTTTAATTTATACTTCAATTGGGTTTATGTGCTTTGTAACATTTAGGATATATTCTATTATTAAGTTTTCCTACTTTAGTCATGACTTGATGTTCTCCAAATACAAGTTCTTGCTTTGATTTATGAGTCCTGTGAGCAGTTTGCTAATTTTCTAATGGAATTTGAAATCATAGATGCATTAAGGAGGTATGTTTCCATTTAAATTCACTAAAAGAGTTGAAAGACACTGATAGTTACACTAGTAATGATTTATGAGATTAGGAATAAAAACCCAAAATGCTTTAATAAAACAGGAACACAATGCGTTTTTAGTGATTATAATTTTTATTATTAATGAACAGCTAATTTTTAAAAGTGGAAATAAATGTAGATCTTTAGGTTTTTAATGTCAAACTGCTACTTCATTGTGGTAGTTTAGTTTAGCTTTGCCCATTTTCTTCATGTGGAAAAGAAAATGAAACTATTTTAGGGAACATACTTCCATGTCAAAGAAAGTCCGTTAATAGTCCTATCTACAATATATATCCTCAAATCCATGTGATGCCACATTCTTTCATACTTTATAAGCCAGTGGTTTAGGAGATAAAAAAAATGATGTTTCTCAAATCACTTGAGATTTGTTCATGCGCACTGTGCTTTAGCACTTAGCGGTGTTTTGATGGATGTAAACACTGGTTCGCTCTGTAACACTACAATCTAAGAAAGCTTTATCTTATTTCTTGGCTTTTAAATCTAATCGCTGAGGCTGGATAATAGTCTTTCTTTCCAAGAAAAACCTTTCTTCAGTATTTCCCCCATTGGGGTACATCAGTATAAATGAAAAAAAATATTTAAAACTTTGTGTAAAAAGTTTTTTATTTTTCTCCTATTTGTAGAGCAATTTTTAAAAGAGTAGCTAATGCTGCATTTCTCAATTGATTTCTTTTTTTGTTAGGATTTACATGAAGCAAAGCTTAGAGATACATTACTCAGTATATTCAGTAAAATGATTTCTTTATTTATACTTCTAGATCATTTTTATTAAGACAGAAAGCTGACACATTTGTATCAGAACATAGGAATTCTATGAATTCCTATAAAATATGTACCTATAATCTAGACTAAAGTAACCTTTTTTTCCCAGACCCTAGTATCAGAAAACTTCAAATTATAGTTTAAGTTGTTATTCAGGAAAAAAGCAATATAATATCATATACTGTTCTTAAAATAAAAACAATTCAACTAAAAAAATTCAACTAAATATTTATTAAGGCCCTCGCTGGTAAAGATTGAAGGAAACAGAAAAGATGATGACAGATGACAGTGGTCCCCAGGCTGTGTGACATTGGCATAGCAATGTAGGCAGCAGGACTCTGAGGCAACTGGATCTGTGAGGCAGATAATTGACAATTGTGTGTATGTACTCAGACCTCAGTTTCCTCATTTGTCATGCAAAATCAATAACAGAATCCACATTCAGGGCTAATGATGTGATGTACATAAAACATTCTTACATTTTGATACAACAATTTTTCAATGTTCAATAATAAACCAAACTTTTTGTCTTTTGTTTTGTTTTGTTTTCATTCTTTCCTTAGTTATTTGTATTAACCATTGGGACCAGGGTTCAATTACAATGGAGCATAATCAAAGGCATCTAGAACCTTAGTTACTATAGGTGACCCTTAAATTAATATTGAGTCTTAGTAATTAGAAAATTAAGGGTCCATATATGTTATTATCTTATAAAATTAAATTATATAAGTTTAACTAGAAAGATAAACGGTGTCCTGACAAATGCGAGTAAAATTTTCCTTTAAAAAATATTCTTAACATTGTCTTCAACTTGTACTTCAACATGGTCTGTCTGTTGAAGCCTGGTGAACACATGAAGTCGAGGCTCAAGTCCATGAAAAGGACATTTCTTACTTTTCAAAAAGTTACCAGATAACATGAAAGGGATATTGGGAGTAAAGTCAGGCCCTGGCTCAATGTTTTAACTCTGCTGCACTGAGAAAGAAGAGCTCCTTAATTCACAGTGACTGGAATCTGGAGAGGAGAGCCCCATGGGTACCCATGATTTTTAATATGCAATAAGTCTGTCAGTAGATAACGAAGCCTACATATTGGTAATGTATTAACCAATTAGATTAGTGTGTCCTCTCTTCTTAAGGGGAAGGACTGAAGAAGGTAGAATGCAGATGGACAAGGACTCAGGAGCAAATCTTCTCCCTTATTTTATAGTTAGGAAAAATAGCTGATTATGAGCAAAAATGAGAGAATAAAATACAGCTACTAATTGAGTTGTATTAAGACATTAAATACTTGTTATTAATCTAGAAGAATTTGTATAAAGTAAAAAGATTGTTCCTGGTAAAAGTCAATATAAATAATGCACAAAGGCAAATAGCCCAAGTCCGCTAGTTTTTGTCATTGGTTGGTTGGTTGGTTGGTTTGTTAAATAGGGAAAATGCTCTATTTCAGGCATGCCCCTTTAAGGCATATGTAAAACAGATATAAAAGTAAGTTGAAGATTTAAAAGAATATAAAAAATATGTAAGACTCCTAAAAATTGTTCTTTTAAACAAAAGTTAATGAAATGATGGAAGTTCTATATAGCTAAAAATAATATGTGACTGTAAGAGATTTTCATATTCATTAAAATATATTTGGGAAGAAGGATTTAAACCCAAGAGAATGAATATGAACAAAAATACAAGAATTTCAGACACATGAGCTACTTTGTGAGATGTAGTCTTCTACAGAAGACTCCTACTGAAGTCTTCATAGAAAGGGCAAATCTTCCATCTTCATGATCTTGTCCCCAACCTGATGGAATCATGCTTTGCTGGCGTGGAGTTGTGTCATGCCTGCTCTCTGGACCAGTGCCACCTTCTGGTGGCTCATCAGGTATCAAAGATGACTAGTTTCAGTGCCTGAGAGTAGCCAGGGCAAAAAGAAGAATGTGGATTTGTTATCAGGGTAATCTACGGAAGTTGTCTATACAGGGCCATCTGGCAAAGTAGGTGAACAGTTATGAGTATGTGAAACAGTTTAGTTTTGTACCATTATTTATTACTGTATTATTTTCCATATAAACAACTGGAAACCTACTGTTGCCCCACCCTGTATATGCAGACTGGATATGACAAGACCAGGGTAAGGAATATTTGAGCATCATTTACACAACTAGAAATTTCTAAATGCTGTCCCTCTGCTTTTATGTCCATCCATGGTTAAGTATGGAGCAGTGAAAACAGATTGTTTGAGAACAGTTTGTATTTTCTTTCTAGGGTTGCTCCATTTGATGTAAGAAACATTGAAGAGCCTAGAAATGATACTTGCAAAAAAATTGGTAATTTCTTACTAAGAGTGAATTAAATACAACATTCTATATCATACAAGGACATTTTTAACCAGGTACCACTTCCCTTCTTTCAGTGGCTTTCTAAATTAGCCCAGTAATATTGACAAACAAAAAGGCATATAAAATCAGATCACACCACTGCTCTCAATGGCTCTTCATGAGTTCATGAAAAGAGAGTATACTTAGAAGAAAAATTCACATTTATTTCATACTTACAAAAGCCAGACTTAGTGCCAGAAACTTTGTATCATTATTATATTTAAGTGTGATAATAACACTGTGAGGCAAATGTTCTTATCCCTATTTAAGGAGCAGATGATAACACAGAATCAGAAGGGTTAAATATCTTACCCTGGGCATTACATAACCAGTTGGTAGAAGAGCTGGAGATTCAAAGTCAAGGCTTTCCAGTTTTAAATTCTTAAAACTTTTATCATTAAGAAATCATTTTTAAGAAATACTTCATAATAAAAACCTTTCACAAAGCAAAGAGGTTGTTGAATTAATGGTTACATGTATATTTTAATAATACTCTGTTGTCTTTTAACATTAACACAATTTTACCTGCTGAGATTTTTCCAATACTGGTGTAAGGGTGGTTTTTGTGTCCCTTCTGCTCATTCAGCTCCCTCATGAGATCATGATTACCTGGGGCATATAGGTCCATACCTATGTGTCAGATTTTTTTTTTCTGTATTTTTATTGTTGACACTATTGCAGATGTGCCCATTTAACCCCTTTGACTCCTTCTCCCAGCTCCCACTCTCCCTTCTTTCTGGCCATCACCACACTGTTGTCTGTGTCTATGGGTTATACATACATATGCTTTGGCTGACCCCTTCACCTTCTTTCACCCAGTCTCCCCCTCTCCCCTGCCCTCTGACAGCTGTCAGTCTGTTCCATGTATCTATGCCTCTGTTTCTATTTTGTTTGTTAGCTTTTTTCCTTAGATTCTACATATAAATGAGATCATATAATATTTGTCTTTTACTGACTTGACTTATTTCACCTAGCATAATAATCTCTAGGACCATCCATGCTGTCGCAAAAGATAAGATTTCTTTCTTTTTTGTGGCTGTTACTATTCCACTGTGTAAATGTACCTCAACTGTTTTTTATCTGCTCATCTACTGATGGGCACTTGGGTTGTTTCCAGATCTTAGCTATGGCACATAACACTGCTATGAACATAGGAGTGTATATATTCTTTTGAATTTGTGTTTAGAATTCTTATGATATATTTCCAGAAGTGGGATCATTGGGTCAACAGGCAGCTTTGATTTTAATTTTTTGAATTGCTTTCCCAAAATAACTGACCTGTAGGGAACTACTCCGGGCTTTTACTAGCACCACTGTTCTCAGTCTTGACAGGCCAGCAAGTAAATCCTCTGTCCCTGTGACCATAGAAGGCCATGGTAGCTCACAATTGACTATGGCTGCCATGTGAACAACACAAAGTATTGAAATTAAAAAGAATTCTATGACATTTTATAACATGTACATTCTTTTTGTGGAGGGTTGAGGTGCTTCATTTATGCATTTTAAGGAACAAAATTTAGCTTATAATTAAAAGTATTTAACCCACATAAAGTATTTTATGCAGGCTATAAAATTAATTTTATCACACTTAACAGCTGATGACCTTATATTACTGCAGTAATGTATTTTTCATTAAAATGAAACATTATGTTTCAGAAGCAGGAGCCAAGAATCAGGCCTTGAATTGGAAAGGTCCACATGTATAATGTACAGTAGCTGTCTTCCCAAAGAGCATTTAACCTGGTGTTTCTCATTTTATCACTGTATCTAGATGAGCAGATTTAAACTCTAATTAATAAAATGCCATACATTGTCTTTTTACAACTTGGGTGACTTTAACCATTGTACTGTCAAACTAGCCTTGGTAAATTATAAGGTTGTTTTTGTCTTTTATGTGAGCTTTGACTTCTAAGTTGAATTTATTATGAAGTTGGAGTATCAACTACATTTTCACTACCCAATATTTCTCTGTTTTAATTCTGCCCATACCTAGGTACAATAAGGTTTCATTTTCTGGCAGTGCGCAATGAACTTATTTTTTATTTTAACTATTGCTGATTACTCAAAAGACACAATTTTCCATAGTATGTGACAAACACGCCATGGATGGCAACTTAAATAATAATTCCATGAATGGAGTGATTATATTTTAAATATTTCCACTATGTATAGAAAATATAAAATGGGTGTATTTGGAGGATTTGAGCCCTCTTTTGCATGGTAGAATCCTAGTGTTGAGTTGCTGGTAAATTATTGGTTTGTTAAATATCTTAACTGGTGTAATACAGTATTAGAGGGTTAGAAAAGTAAAGATCTTGGAACATGTAATTGGAAGACAAATATGTTCTGAAATAACTTTTAGTGTGGTATTTTAGAGATGAGTAAACTCTTACCTTTATATTTTATATTGAAATTAGAGCTTTATTTATTCCACATAAATAATTTTATCCTATAAATGATTTTCCCTTTGGAATCATTATTTAATGATGTTCTACTATGCTTAGAAATTTAGTTTTGAGAATTATGTTCAATAAAATAAAAGCATGAAGAGTTTAAAGTAAAATATTAGATGACCTAAATTCAGTTTTATATAGTAAAGTCTAACTAACACTGCTCAAATTATAAACAAGGAACTAACCATAAAATAAAGTCTCTACAGAAAGTCCTCGAAATTGGCTTCACCAAAAACAGTGTCATCAGCACATGGACAAAACCAAGGTGGGGGTGGATCAGGGGAGGGAGGTGGGGATGGCTGGGGTTGGGAGAAATGTGTGTGTGGGGGAAATGCAGACAACTGTACTTGAACAACAATAAAAAATGGCAATTGGACAGAAAAAAACAAAAAGAAAAACATTGTCATCAGGAAGATGAGAGAAGGGAAATAGGACCAATCTGTACCTGATTGTTGCCCTCATATATTTAACATCAGGAGTGCAGCAGAATGAGGTCACATAGCTTGATCTTCATATAGATATGTGGTATATTCCACATATGCAACTTGCTCTTCTTGTTATATAGCTTCATGTTTAAATGGTTTCTTTAATTTTTTATTCAATACTTTTGAATTTTATTGTTGTTCAAGTACAATTTCCTGCCTTTTCCTCCCCCTCCCCCCACCCCTTCCACCCCTACCTCCCTCCCCTCTTTCAATCCCCCCTCATTTTTGTCCATGTGTCCTTTATAGTTGTTCCTGTTTGATACAGAAACAAGACACAGTTTGATTTCTCATGTTAAGGGTGAGATAAAAATCTAGCCAGAGGAAAGCAAGTGACTTAGCCATCAGCTCACAAGCAATTTAGTGAGGACCAGCCATTTTCTTTGGGGTTGACAGGCCTTGGCCAGAATGCTGATGAATACTGCCCTTTCTAGCCACAGGCTCATGCTTACTGAATAGCAACTGTCAGACAATGGGGTCTATTTTTGGTATTAACACTAGTCCTGGTTGCTTTCAAATATTCTAATGAAGCAATGCCTTGAAGACTTTTACCACTCAGCCTTGATCTAAAATTTGACTGTGGTTGTTTCCAATGGTCTCTAAAACCAGCTAACACAAGGTCTTCAGGTGGAAAGGGGAACTGGAGGCTGTAATATACCACAAAAAAATCTATCTCAGCTTTTATGGTAGAGCTTGCTTTCCTTAAATCATATAACATTCTCTGTTTTTTCTAAGATTTTATTCATTTTATTTTTAGAGAGGGAAGGGAGGGAGAAAGAGAGAGAGAGAGAGAAACATCAATGTGCCGCTGCTGGGGGCCGTGGCCTGCAACCCAGGCATGTGCCCTGACTGGGAATCGAACCTGGGACACTTTGGTTTACAGCCTGCGCTCAATCCACTGAGCTACACCAGCCAGGCATTCTCTGTTTTTTATTTCTGCAAAAGATGCTAATTTCTGCCATTGTTGGGTATCATATCTACCTTATTTGCTAGTCATATTACCATAAAATTGCTCTGAGGAGTTGCTTACAGAGTTTTGACCATATTTATCTACTCACTATCTGTTCAGATGTCACATTTACAAGTAAAAGTGTTTTAAGAAGGAATGTCAATCTGTGTTTTCATCACTTTTGCCTATTTGAGGGAAGTTATCAGTTTTAACCATTTAGAATAGATCTAAATATGCCAAAGATATGTAGGTAAAACACATTCATATAACTCTGTGTGTAAACAAAGCAGAGAAACCAGGTCACTTGTTTTCTGTGGAGTACTGGAATTTCCATAAAGTATCCTTAGATCATATTTCCAATCCCTTGCTTTTGTCAATATTACATATACTCATATGATAGTTCCTCTACTAATATTCATTTAAAAAAATATTCTCTAGTGTTGGAGAGATTCATTGGTTTATGGTTTATTGGTTGGTTTATTGTTGGTTCATTGAAATTTATAGCTTCTCTTTAAAATGGAAAGTTTTCTCAGGACTCTGTGTCAGAAGAGCAAGTTGCATGAACAGTCCCTTTCAAATCACTTGAAGTGCAAATTCTTAAGAAGTATTAAAATATTGTTTTATGCTTATCACAAGATAAAATATATACAAATATATCCACTCTAAATATGTATAGCTACATTCTTTTTTATGCAGATATTACTCGGATTCTTAATGGGAATTAACACTCTATGTTTACAAAACTTAAGCTAGGTACTTAAATTTTATTCCAGCTCTGCTTCTTAATAAATATATGGTCACATAACTGAATCTTTAGAATCTGTCTTCTCTTTAAATGAGAGAAAATATACATCAGTAAAGAGATATCAGAAAAGTAGTATTTGATACTATGAGCTTGGTTCCACCTCATACCTCATAAAGTGATGAATAAATTGTGGTAATAATTATAATTATAATTATTATTGATAACTAATTATTATAGTATTGCATTATGCCTAAATATCTACCAGAGAATTGAATGGAAATAAAAAGTTTGTCTACACTGCAGAAGCAGAAATAAATTAAACATTTTAGGTGTGCCTCATTCTCCACACTCACCCGATACAGAAATGGGCCATCAGGAAACAACCCAAATCTGAGGCTGCTGGACCTTTAGGTTTCTCTTTTCATGGGTCTTATTCTCACATATCCCAACTTTGCTACCACAGAGTAGAAAATGGTGCACACACACAACACACATACACATGAGTGTGCACACATCTGTATACACAGATGTATACAAAAACACCCTGGAAAAATAAAAGGAAAAAGAAAACCTAGATCTGGGTGGTGTGACTCAGTGGATTGAGTGCCGGCCTGCAAACCAAAGGGTCATGGGTTTGATTCCCAGTCTAAGGCACATGCCTGGGTTGCATGCCAGATCCGCACTAGGGGGTGTCTAAGAAGCAACCACACATTGATGTTTCTCTCCTTCTTTTTCTCCCTCCCTTCCTCTCTGTAAAAAAAAAAAAAATCTTAAAAAAAAAAAGAAAACCTCATCACCACCACCACCACCAACAACAACAATAAAACTCAACTGGAGAGAAATACAGAGGCATATAGAACACACTCTTTTCCTAATAAAATTAGAATTAAACCACTGATTTTTGTGATTGTCAAAGATAACTGAGTCCACAGCTGCTGGTTTATTTAGCCTAAGCTAATTAATTTGGTCAACAAACACATATCCATTGTGTTAATCTAATCAAACCCTGTGCCATTTACTCAAAGAAGTTAAAGCCAGCCTCTTCTGTGAAAGCAGACTAATGTAAAAGTTCTGGTCCATTGTGTTACATACCATGACAAAGGAGGTGTAACACAGGGTGTGACCATTGCTGCTATCAGAAGTCAGGGAAGGCTAACCAGAGAAGGTGAGTGGGATGTTTCCTTATAGGTTAAGCAGAAGTTTAATAGGCAGAAAAGTAGAAAGCTCCTTTTAGAGTAAAACAAACAAAAAACAAAGCAGCTGTGGTTAGGCAGAAAAGGGCATAATGTGTTCAGAGAACAACGGGAAACTTAGATGATGAGAGTACGGGATGCACAGGGCAAGTGAGGAGCAGGAACAAGAGTGTACACAGCCATGGTAAAGAAGGATGTGTTCTACAATACAGGTGACAAATCTCCTCAAATAGAAGAGCTACCTGGTAGAATCTTATCCTTTAAAAAAATAACCCTTGTGTTACTGTGGAAGAAGTTGTCTGGAGGAAGTGACAAGTTAGTAGATACCAATTAGAGTGGGAAGGAGTGACAAGACTTTTGTCCTTACCTTTTTCAGGTTTTTGTTCAAATATTACCTGTTTACTGGATAGACCCTGTTTACCTTATTTACATAAAAGTCCCTGCTACTATTTGTTCCCACTTTTACTTTATATTTGTTTTTAAAAGTATAATTACATGAATAGTTGAGTTATGGTTTTACCAATAGATTGTTGGTTTTATATTTATTGGGTTCATTAACATAGCTTCTGTGACCAGAATGTTGACTGGGACATAGTAGCTACTGAGTAGATACTTTTTTGAATAAATTAATGATTTTCTTAAATGTGAGTTTATGAGGACCTGAACCAAGGCAATCAATCATTGTGGGCATGAAACACACACAAGAGACTCAAGAAGATTCTCTAAAGTAAAATCTACAGAATGTATTTGGTGATATGTACATGTGATAAGGAAAAAAGAATAAAGAAGGGGGCTTCTTCATTCAAAGTATGAGGGACAGGATGAGTTATGATAAATGAGGTAGAATGTAATAGGAGGAACAGATTTGGGATGGAGATAATGAATTCAGTATCAGACATGATGAACAGTTGTCTTAGATTTGAGAGAAAGATCTGAGAGGATGGATGATCTGAGATGGATGGTAGTAGAAGACATAGTATGAAATTCATATACAGAGCATAGAAAGATAATCTAAATTCTGCAACTTTTAGAGGATTGAGAAAATTAAGACCAGGGAAATACTGATGGTCATTTTTAAATGGGTATTAAGGATAACAAAAGTTTCATCATTTCAGGGCAATATTTTTGTAAATTGGAAATTGAAGGAGTCATTGAAAGTCTTTGAAATTTACCATCATTCATCATGTGGACTTACCCACCCCATTTTTTTTAAAAAAAGCAACAGCATAGGAAAGAAAAAATACCACTTTTTTTCTGGCATATTTTGTGGGGTTTTTTCTTCTTACAATGTGGGAAATTATTAACTTTTACATCTCAAAAATGTGTAGGTTAACACCTGAGCTCGGACATTTTGGTGACCATAAGGAAATGGTGATATCTATATAGTGTGTGTCTGTCTCTCACCAATGGCCTGATAGGGCCAGCATCTACAAGGGGTCTGTCTAGTTTCTCAAGCTTATCCTTCCCATGGTTTGCTCTCTGTATAGTTATTTTCTGTTTAAAGATAGCCCTTGATTCTATAGATTACAAAATAGAAATAATTGAACCATTAATCTCTCTTTAACTCGTGTTAGCATGTAACCTTTCTCAGGTGCATAACCTTTCCTCTCCTCTCTAAATAAGCCATGAAAATTCCATTAACAGCAACCTCAACAATAATAGCAATGTGATGGCTACTGCTAATGAATGCTTATTAAAGGAACATTTGGAAGCCATCCATCTATTGGTAAACTTATTCCACCTTATTCCTTGAAACTATGCCTTCCATACTCTCAATCTATTTTTCCTGTGGGGAATGAGAATGATTGCTGTAGTGACAGGGGAAAAAATGTCCACACCGAGCCAATAATAGGCAAGACTTTTGTTGGGGTTTCTGAGAGAAAGGCAAACATTTAAAAAAATTCTTTCTGAGAAAATATGAGAAACAGCTGCTGACATCTTGTAGTCAAGGTAAGAGACTGAGTATGAAGTTAAGAAGACTATGAATCTGAGAAACAAAAAGAGATGAATGAGTTTCTGAGCCCTTCACTGAGCTACATGAAAACATTTCAGTTATGTGAACTAAAAGTTGTCATGTAATGTAAGTCAGATTGTTTGATCCTTCTTTCCTCTACAACCAGGAGTCCTAATTAATACACACACATACACCATTAATTGTGATACACATTTCATTTACATTATATCATCTAATCCTCACCACACTTCTATGAGGCAGCTTTGTTTTATCACTATTTTAGAGATAAAGAAGCTGAGGAACAGACACTAAGAAATTTTTATTAAGTCAAATAATTAACTGAGATGCAAATACAGATTTGAGCCTTACCTATTGTAAATAATATATTTAATTACAAACAATAATATTCTATCTATCTTGAACTGAATTTGGTTACACATTAGAATTTCCACTTCACACCAGTCAGAATGGCCATCATAAACAAAGCAACAAACAACAAGTGTTGGAGAGGTTGTGGAGGAAAGGGACCCTAGTGCACTGTTGGTGGGATTGTAGACTGGTACAGCCACTATGGAAAACAGTATGGAATTTCCTCAGAAAACTAAAAATGGATCTCCCTTTTGACCCAGCAATTCCACTGCTAGGATTATATCCCAAGAACCCTGAAACACCAATCCAAAAGAACCTATGCCCCCCAATGTTCATAGCAGCACAATTTACAATAGCCAAGTGTTGGAAGCAACCTAGGTGTCCATCAGTAAATGAATGGATCAAAAAACAACGGTACATTTACACAATGGAATTCTATGCAGCAGAAAGAAAGAGGGAGCTCCTACCCTTTGCAAGAGCATGGGTGGAGCTGGAAAGCATTATGCTAAGTGAAATAAGCCAAGTGGTGAAAGACAAACACCATATGATCTCACCTTTAATAGGAACCTAATCAACAAAACAAAGAAACAAGCAAAATATAACCAAAGACACTGATATAGAGAACAGGCTGACAGTGACCAGAGGGGAGAGAAGAGGGAATTTCAGGGGAAAAGGGGAAGGGTTTACAGGAACAAGTATAAAGGACACATGGACAGAAACTAAGGGAGGGTGGAAATGGGAGGGAGGTAGGGAGGGCTGGGTGGGTGGGCTAGGATGGGAGTAAAACATAGAAAATTGTACTTGAACAATAATTAAAATAAAATTATTAAAAAAATGATTTCTACTGTAATTTCAGTGTTAAATATCTCCACCTGGTCTATCTTATACTAGCACCCCACCTACATTCCCCTTTTATGTCCACAAAATAGTTCCAAAATATAAGATTTGTGTCTCCATGTAGACTTCTGTACTGTGACTGAAAGATTTTCACCTTACAGAAAGGAATCTTATTATTAATAGTCCTTGCTGCTCAAGAGGCAATTAGAGTAATCTCTATGGATTTATCTGATCCCTAGTCCACATCTTATTCTATGAAACATATGGAAACCTAGTTTAATTAAGTTAATACAATAAAAATGAATTACTTAAGTATTCAGAATGTGCCCAAGTTAATTCTAGCTACATTACTTGGGTAATATTAGATAGTTTTCTGTTATGAAACTTCTTGTAATGACTGTGTACTTAGAAATAGTGAGAGTTTGTGTGCTTAAACATTATACAAATCTGATTAAATATTTGTATAACACAAAACTCTCGGTTGAGATAATATATCTATATCTATATATACACACACATATATAAATATACATATATGTATATAATACATATTGTCCTACAAATATAAGGGCATTTCTATATGAGCTACAAATTCAAGTGGGTCAATACAGACCTACCTATATTAAGTCATTTAGAGGATAGCTAATTTTAAGGAGCATCTGTGTGATTTGACTAATAGTCTAGTTAGGTGCACCAAAAGAGAGAGGTACAAACAAATGTGAAATAAGCATACAATGTTAGCATATACATGTATATAAGTTTATATAAATATAAATATATAAACATATAAATATATACGAAATATATGTGGAAACATAATGTATGCATATGTGTATACATGTTTATATATTTCATTATATAACATATATATTATATATATATTCTCAAAGACATCCTAAAAATGATATAATTCTAGTCCTATATTAGTTAAGCATTATAGAAATTTCACAGAACTTTGAGTTCTTACATAGTTATGATTTACAAAAGCTAAAATTTTTTATCAGACCTCAAAGAATCCCAAACTTTGTTACCAGTTTTATAAAGGTGAATAAAAGTTGACAAACATTGCATATCCATTATATTTTTAATAGAAGTAAATTGAACAGGAAAGTTTTTAAATAAAAATATACTTTAGAATTCCAATTTCTGGTCTGACTGCTAAAATGCTTGTATGTGGCCACTCCATACAGATTGGCAGATACAGAGAATTACAACTTAATGAAGCAGAAACCCACCAGCAGACATGTCCACAGGAACCAATGTCAAAGTAGGAAAGCCCCAACTGTTAGTGATTCTCTGCTGGAGATCAGTGTGGACAAGTTTGAGAGCTAAAAACTCAGGGGACCCAGTCATGTGGGGGCCTTCTGCTTTAGTTAGTCAGTATCTCTTCCAGGTCCTCAAAGGATAAATTGGAGAAAAATCCCCCTATACTTCTATCAGAGGGAGGAAAAAGAAGCCATTTTGACAAATGCCAGAGGAAAATCTCACTAGCCTAGAATTTTGAAATTATGCTTCAAAGTAAAAGAGAAATACAATTTTTTACAAGACCCATCTTGTAAGAAATGTTAAAAGAAATTCTTCAAAGGAGAGAACTGCACTATAGGTCAGAGACTTGGATCTACATAAAGATAGAGGATCTGAAAAGGAATAAGTAAAGTTAAAATTAAAAAATATATATGTTTATTATTCTTAATTGATCTAACCAATAATAGGTTGTTCAAAATATAGGCAACAATATATTATATATATTTGCTTATATATGTTTATTTATCCATGAAATGAATGTAGGCAATGATACATGGAACAGGGTAAAAGGATTAGGAAGATTTTGTTTTACTATAAGGTACTCATGCTATCTGTGAAAGACTCTAGTGTCATTTGAAAGTGGACCTGGGTTAGTTGTAAAAAATGTGTATGGCAAATCTTAGGGCAGCCACAAGGAAGTACAAAAAAGTATAATTAATTTGCTAGGAAAAGAGAAAATAGAATCATATAGTATATGTTCAAATAAAACTTCTAAAGACAGAAAAAAGTGTGAGAGATGAAAATAGAAATAAAGAAAAAAGGTGACAGAAAATTATAACAAATATGATAAATATGAATCCAACTATATTGATGATCACCCTAATCATGAATGGCCTAAATACACCCATTAAAAGACAAAGTGTCAGGGGGAATCAAAAAACAAGACCAACATATATTACCTCAAAGAAACTCAGTTTTAAATTTTATTTTTAGTTGTAGATAAAAATAATGCCTGAAAAAGCATAATAGGATTGCTCACTAAAATACAATCAATTAGCCCTGGCCAGGTGACTCAGTATTAGAGCATTCCCCTGTACACCAAAAAGGTTGAGAGTTTGATTCCTGGTCAAGGCTCATGCCTAGGTTGTGTTTTGATCCCAGGTTGGGGCGCATATGGGAAGCAACCACTTGATGTTTCTCATGTTGATGTTTCTCTCTCTTTCTCTTTCTTCCTCTTTCTTTGAAGTCAACAAAAACATATTCTCAGTGAGGATTAAAAATATAAATAAATAAATAAATATCAGTCTTTATTTTGAGGAAACGTTTTGGTTACTTTGATTTGATTCACAAAAATAATCTGAGTTTTTTAATTCAATATTATTTTTATTAGTTTCATGTATGCATCATAGTGATTAGACAGTTATATAGTTTACAGAGTGGTCCTCCCAATATTTCAAGTACCCACCTGGCACCATACAATGTTTTTACAATATTATTGATTGTATTCCCTATACTATATTTTATATGACCTTGACTATTTTGTGACTATCAGTTTGTACTTCACCTCTTAACCCCTTTACCTCTTTCTCCCATCCCCCCAACACTCCTCCCATCTGAGAATCATCAGTTTGATCTCTGAGACTATGTGTCTGTTTGGTTTGTTCATTTCTTTTGCTCTTTAGATTCCACATGTAAGTGAAATCATATGGTGTTTGTCTTTGTCTATTTTATTTCACTTAGTATAATATCCTCTGGGTCTATCCACACTGTCTCAAATATTAAGAGTTTATATTTTTTGTAGCTGAGTAGTAGGTCATTGTATATATAAACCAGTTTTTTTTAATACGTTCATTTATTGATGGTCACCTGGGTTGTTCCAATATGTTAGCTATTGTGAAGAACACTATAATAAACATAGGGTTGCATATATTGTTTTGAATTAGTGTTTTGGGTTTCAAAGAAATGCATTTTAAATATAGAGACATACATGGATAGAAGGTAAAGGGATGGGGAAATATATATCATGGTAACACTTATCAAAAGAAAGCACAAATAGCTATATTAATTTCAGACAGAGCAGACTTAAAACAAAGAAATCACCAGATATAAAAAGGAAAACTACAGAAATTGAAGGAGTCAATACTCCAAGAAAACATAAAAAATATTTTATGTGTGTATGTCTAAGAAAAAAGGGTCAAATGCATGAGAAAAATAACTAATAGAACTGCAAGGAGAACTACATGAATCCACTATTATAAATGGAATATTTAAAGCCCCTCTTATCAGAAATGGATATGTAAAATAACCAAAAAATAGTAAGAACATAGTAAACTCAATAGCATCATCTTTAATTAATACTTTCAAAGAACCAGTTTTGAAAAGATCAATAAAAGTCTCTAGGCTGGTTATCAAAAAACAAAAGTAAAAGGATACAAGTTACTAATATTCAGAAACAAAAGAGAGAGCATCATCACTACAGATCCCATTAAAAGTAAAATGGTAACAGAAGAATATATGAACAACTCTATGCACACAAATTTGATAACCTAGATGAAATGGATCTATTACTTGAAAGACCTAAGGTGCTAAAATTAACAATAGAATAAACAATCTGAATAGGCTTATATTTATTAAAGAAATCCAATCATTAATCAGTAACCTTCCAAAACATAAAGCATGAGGCCAAGATGGATTCACAGGATATTTTACCAAACCTTTAAAGAAGAAATTACACCAATTCTCTAACTTTCTTTAGAAAGATAGAAACAGAGGTAATACTACTTTCTTACACATTCTAGGGAGCCCGTACTATCCTAACACCAAAGCCAGACAAAGTTATTATAAGAAAACTACAGGTCAATGCATGTCATAAACATGCATGCAAAAACCCTCAACAAAATTTAACAAAAGAATCCAGCAATGTACATATAAAAAATGCATGCCATAAATAGGTGGGATTTATCCCAGGTTTGCAAGCTTGATTAAATATTTGAAAATCAATTACTATAATCCATTGTATCAACAGGCTAAAAAGAAAAAAACATATAATTGTATCAATAGATGCAGGAAAAGCATTTGGCAAAATCCAAAACACATTCATGGTAAAAACTCTCAGAGAACCAGGAGAAGAGGGTAACTACCTGAACTTTATAAAGAATTTCTGCAAAGTAAAAACCATAGTTTATATTATACTTAATGGTAAAAAGCTCAAAGTTTTACAAAATCTGGAATAAGGTAAGGGTGTTCCCTTTTACCATTGCTTTTCAATGTTGGACTGGAAGTCCTAATTAATACAATAAGACAAGAAAAATAAAGATGTATACAGATTGGCAGGTAGAAGCAAACCTGCCTTTTTTAGAGGGTCACATGACTATGTAGAAAAAGCCAAAAAAACAAAACAAAACCAAATCAACAACAAAACACCCTCTGGAACTAGTGAATGGTTCTAGCAAAGTTTCAGGATACAGGGTTAAGACACAAAAGTAAATTGCTTTGCGATATACAGTCAATTAACAAGTGGAATTTGAAATTAAAAGTACATTACCATTTACATTGGCACTCCAAAACATACCCAAGTATATATGTTTAAGAAAAAGAACAAACTAGGAGAACTGATACTACCTGATTTCAAGATTTAATACAAATCTACAGTAATCAGGAACATGTGGTATTCATGAAAGACCAGACAAATAGATCAATAAAATAGAGTCAGATCACAGAAACATACCCTGATAAATATAGTTAATTGATCTTTGTCACAGGAGCTAAGGCAATACAATGGAGCCAAAATAGTCTTTTCAAGAAACAATGCTGGAACAACTGGCCATCCATATGCAAAATAGATTCAGATTATACATCCTTCCCCCAAAGGACTCAAGTGAATAATAGACCTAAATGGGAAATGGAAAATTACTTGAAATATGAAAAAATCTAGATGACCTTGGGTATGGTGATGCCTTTTTAGATATACCACCAAAGGCAGGATACATGATAAACTGATAACTGGATAAACTGATAAACTGGAATTTATTAAAATTAACAATTTATGAAAAAGAGAATGACAAGTGCTAAGAGAATGAAAGAACCAGCCGCAGACTGGGAAAAAATACTTGCAAACGACAGATGATAAAGGACTGTTGTCCAAAATATATGAAGAATTCATAACAGTAAGAAACTCAATAGTAAGTAAATGAACAACTCAATTAAAACAGGCATAAGACCTAAGCAGACATTCCACAAAGAAGATATACCGATGACAAATAAGCATATGAAAATGTGAATTGTCATATATTACTAGGAAATTCAAGCAACAGTGAAAAACCAGTACATACCTACTGGAATGATCTGGAATAGTCCAAATCTGAACGTGGGGAAACAGGAACTATATTTCATTGCTGGTAGGAATGCAAAATGATACAGCCACTTTGGAAACAGTTTGGCAGTTTCTTATAAAACTAACACACTCTTACCGTACAACCTAGCAGCTGTGCTCCTTATTTACCCAAAGTAGGTGAAAACCAATGCCCACGCAAAGCCTTCACACAAACGCTTACAGTACGTTTATTCATACTTGCCCAAACTTGGAAGCAACCAAGATGTCTTTCAGTAGGTGAATGGATAAACACACTCTTTTATATCTAGATAATATTATTTAGCACTAAAAGTGAATGATCTATCAAACCATGAAAAGATATAAGGGAACCTTAATTTGACCCTTAAAAATGTTCTATTTAACTTTTCAGTTGTTCAAAATGAACCTTATCAAAGCTCAACTCCTTTCTGTCATGGATTTTAAGTATCTCTCTAATCATTACAGAGTCTGATAAATCTTTCCCTCTTTAATAGCTGTGTGATTTGATAGTTTAGATTAAAAGTAAGGACTAATAGCATAGATTCTGTACTCTAATGTAAAGAATTAGAAAATCTGTGATTTGTACCCTCTCAATGCATCCATACCTTCTCTGTTAGGTCCACCTGGGTACCCCAGGGCAGTTACCAGATACACTACCCAGATGCATACCCTTCGAACTTGTTTCTGTAGGGACCATTCATTGGCTCTTTGTAAATCCAGTCTCTTCAGCTACCACTCTTTATAATTTCATCTTAGTGATCATTCTTTGTTTAAGAATGGCTATCAGGTCATATTGAATCTCTGAGGCTATTTTCAAAAGAACTGATATTAACAGTTTTTTGCTCTGAGAATGAGTTAAAAAATGCAAACATATTCAGTGACTCAGACAACCTTGACAAAAGAGCAATTTAAGGTATTTCTTGATAGAAATCACTGAAGACTTTCATTTTTGCATTCATAAAAACTGCTTTCTCAAATCACACTTTATTTAGTATGCTGCTTATGAAGGTATTTTGCATTACAGCCCAAATGTAGAACGTTAGTCCCCAATTTTCTGTTGAGTAAAACATGGTTGATTATGTCTGTTTTTGGCTACTTTTGAGATGTAAATTTGATTTGAACAAAGGAAGCTGATTTGAGTTTTCTAGTCTTTATATGTGTCCCCTTGTGTAATCATCATTGTGTTTCTCTTGCCTTTATGTAAACGATTCTGTACATCACAAAATGTAGTGCATGGTGAGTCCCTGATGTCATCAGATTGCATCCTCATTTGGTCTTACTGTGATCAATATGGGCTTTACCTGCTCTGTGTTTAGGTGCCCCTTCTATTCCACAAATGGGTGTTAGCATAATGTTTTAAAGCAAATTATCTTTGTCCCACAAAAAGAGATTTTTGGCATTGGTTATTCATAAGATTTTCTTTCTGTCAAACATTTATTTGTCAAATATTCACTGAACATATGCAGATCTGCTTGAAAAATAATATTGATAATATGTTATGTACAATATAATATTATATATTATTATATACCATGTATTATACATTATATAGTACATATTTTATCTCTATTAATACATAGTGGTTATGTATGAAGGAAGTAATTATCTAGTCTTAGCTATACAGGATCTCAGATCATAGGTCCAGTGAGTATCTATAGTTATGGTATGAAAACAGAACTTCACCCAGAGTATAATGTATACCACCTATGATATAGTCTATGTATTAGTATGATGCATATACTATGATTGATACACAAAGCACATATTAGGGTTGTCTTATAAACACACATACATAGACACAATCACATACACACAGAGACAAGGTAATTATTTATTCAACTTAATGAGGAAAAACACAAAAAAGCAAAATGAGGAATGAAAACTGCATAAACAAAAAAATGCAGAAAATAGAAAACACTTCCCTGTATAATACTAAGCTAACAGATTTGAGGATATTGATGGCATTAATTTATAGAACAATAATTTATCAAGCACTGAGCTGAACAAATATCAAATCATAACATTGAACTGAAATTTTAAAAGATGTTAAAGAATGTGTTCATTTGATATGTTATAAAAATGAATTTTATTTCCAAGAAAGTAAAAAGAACGCTTGCTGACTGACCTCCATCAGTCATTATTTCCCCACGTGTGCAATGCAATGGGTGAAATATCCACAGACAGTCCTAGAGGTTCTGAGAATCTTGGGATTTTGAACTATCTTCCATCACAGACCTCAGGTTTACTTTGGTCACCTTATGATCAATTACATTTTAAGAAGATTCTCCTGACTCACATTTGCAGGCTGAATGACTCATGAATATCACTAGGATCAAAAACTAGCCCGTATAACTTGGGTGAGAATAATATCTAGTAAAAAAGCACTTTAAAAATACAACATATTACTGCCTGGCTGGCGTAGCTCAGTGGATTGAGCATGGGCTGTGAACCAAAGTGTCGCAGGTTCAATTCCCAGTCAGGGTACATGCCTGGGTTGCAGGCCATCACCCCCAGCAACTGCACATTGATGTTTCTCTCTTTCTCCCTCCCTTCCCTCTCTAAAAAATAAATAAATAAAATCATTAAAAAATTCAATATATTAGACTAATTTTTTAAAAATCTACCCAAAAGGAATATATTTTATGGGGAAATTAGCTTATTATTCTAGAAAGAAATCATACCATCTTCTTTAAATTTCTTGTAACAAAAATGACACAGTATAGAGTCATTTTAGTAATTTTTAAAATAATTGTAAAAATAATGTTAACACTTACTGAACATTGGCAATATGCTAGGCTCTGTGTTAAGTGTCTTATAAATATTGTCTCATTTAATCCTTAACAATAACCTTGCCAGGTAGGTACTGTTATTATCCTCATTTTATAAAAAAGAAAACAGACATTCATTTATATGACAATTCATCTGTATCTCTGCTTTATTATAGAGACTAGTTAATCAGCATTCAGCATGAACAAAACAGATGAACATCCATGCATTTATGATATTTACAGTCTAGTGAGAGACTCATTAGAATAAAATAGTTGTAGGCAGACAATTAATAAAACTCTTTTTCTGCTACATAGGAATTTGATCTTTGGTTAACATACTAGTTCTGTTCTGGAAACCCAAAAAGCATAGATTGCCAACTATATAATTCAACAGCTTTACTTATGATAAAAAAAAAAAACAAACAAAAAAAAACATCAGGGTGGACAATTGCATCTGGACTGGTAGGAAATAAAAAAAACACCTATAAACTTACTATGGGATACCATACTTGGACTTTCCAGAGTATAATGACTACCATAAGGGAACGTGTACTTCGTGATAATCCTATGGTCTGTGGCCACAGAGTTGTTAAAGGGAATGCTGGCTTCTGTGGGACATAAGGCTGTCAATCTAGGAAGACCCTGTACCTGATTTCCTTTCACCTGAAAGGCCCCTGAACAGCTGCATGAACTGTCCTAGTAACTGATGCAAGGACTCTTTTTGAGAAAAGCTCTTGATGCTGTCTTGCTGGCCAGTTTCAGTATATTTCTGCACAGATGGGGCCCTAGCCTGCACTTTTAGTTAAACCCCGAGAGACTCTTTGGTGTGTATGGCAGATAATGATAAGTATACAGATTAGGAAAGAAAGATAAGAAATATCAAAGAATGGAGGTATAATGGTGAGAATTAACATAAAAAATAATTTAATACAGTGTCAGGGAGGTTCTTATGAAGAAGATGACCTTTTCCAAAATACCTGAAAGGGGTAGGAAGTACATCAAATGCAAAGCACAGGGAACAATGAATACAAAGTCCATGGACTGAGCACAAGGGCACTGCAACTCTGTTTTTAAATTAATAATGCAAATGCTTTGCATTATTTTTAAGTAAAAGCCTATATTCTAGTAACAACTGATAAAATATTAAGAAAAGTCATTTTGCAAGCCAACTTGTATAGATCTATATATATATTTAAAGATCTATGCTCTGCCCAAAATAGGTGTCCTTTGAAGATTAATAAGATCATTAGTCTTTTTGGTATAATAGAAGTCACATAAACAAATAACAATAGCTGTCATGACTAATTCATAGTTTTTACACGGTTTGATTGATATGTGTGTACAAGAAGTTATCACTTAAGACATATAATGTAGATGAAACAAGGACATACATTTAATTTAAGAAATACTGGGTTTTAACGACATAAACTTTACAGTCTAAGAGGTAATGACTACAAATGACTATTTTAAATGCCACAGCAGTGGGTTCATTATATTTTGTGCATTAAATAATGATTTTAATAAAAGTCTAGAGTTCATGTTCTGAAAGCTATTACCTTTCAGCTACTGTATATACCTCTTTGTCTAGAGGGCAAAGTGAACACCATCTCATATTTTTCTTAGGCACGATATGAAAGCATTAATTTCCTCCTGCTGCTTTGATGGAACGCGATGCTCTGGGGCAAGTCAATGCAAAATGATCACATTTTCACTCGTAATCAATATAGCTGGCTGACAGTGGGCATCTATTTTTCATTCCAACATCCAGTAAAGTAAAATGATATGTGGATTTTCATCAAAAGAGGTGCTTTTAAGAAACACAGATGAAAATAGCAATTTTAGCAAGCCACTGAGAAAGTTGGTTTTTACTGCAACTCCTTGACTGCAGAGATAGATGTGAGTGTGGCCTTTTTTCCCTTCTCTTCTATCTCTCTCAGTGGGATATTGTGAAAATCTGTAACTTTACTTAAGGAGATGGCTATGAATCATAAATGATAGAATTAGATTTTAAAGACAATATATTTAGTCCTTGTAGTGTCTCTGTGGACTCCTTGACTTCTAAACACCCATTTTGTGTTTTAAGTCAAGACCATAGATCTGCATTTTGTGCTGAAAAAATGTAATTACCAAATCACTGCAGGTCCATTTTTTCTAAGTCACATATTTCCTACTTCTGAGATTTTTAAAAATATGAATAAGCTAAATTCTAGAAAATGCCTCAAATTGCAGCTAGCTGATTTTGACTGAAAAGCAGGGGATATTTGATATTGAAGTTCAAATGTCAGAATGCTTGGAGGAAATGACTAACAATAAAAAAATCTAACTTTTATAAATGCTGTATTATAGGATTCTATGCATCTTATACTCATACTAAAAAGTTATATTTTACTTGTTAAAATTCTATAATATTTGATTGTCTTTCTATAAATAGATTTTTGTATTTACTCAAATGATCAGGAAAATGACTCCCAAGAAACAGAAGGGAGGGAAGGAAGGAAGGAAGGAAGGAAGGGAAGGAGCTCTTAGGGCTGGATGATTTCAAGTGCATGGATTGCTTAGCTTCTATAGTCTTTTAGTCAAGTTGCCATGGATTCTCTCACTGATATATTGGCCAAATTTTCAGCAATCTTGAACGTGTAATTTTTATTTATAGGTGAGAGAGATGATTAAAGATGATGATTCTTACTTTGTTTTCTAAGTGTCCATGTTATGAAGGCTCATGAACAGCACTGGACTCATGGGTCATGAGTGTCTTTTAACCACTTGAAAGAGTATTATGAAGAAGAACTGGACCAGTTTTCTGTAATTGTCATTCAGTTACTTGGCACACATGACTCCCTGGACAATTCTTTCAGCTTGATTTATTTCAGTGGCTGGGTTCTGACTGGTGATATTGTATGTCTTGATTGACTTTAGAACACATTTTTGAAAGAGAAACTTCATGATGGATTTCCAATTTAATGGAATCACCACATTTTAAAATACTATCTTTTATATTTTATAAATAATGCATAAATACATTATGCTGATAAAGGAGTCAACCAGAAAATGTCTATATGAAACTAAATGTGAAAACCGTTGTTTATCCACTCCGTGCAACCTCCAGACACTCTAGAGTTAAATATTTTTCAGTATTTTATTTACGTTTTCAGTTCTAATTCTGTGCACTTATGAATTTTAATTGCACAAAAATAAGATCATATTGCAAGTTATATTAATATTCTTTTGCTGCTAATAAATTGTCACAGATGTAGTGGCTTATAACACATTTCTTAGCTCATAGTTACCTAGATCTGAGATTTGGCATGGCTCCATTGGTTCCTGGCTTTCAGGTCTCACAAGGATGGAATCAAGGTGCTGGCTAGGCTCAGTCCTTAAATGGAGGCTTGGATAATGAATATATTTCTAGGCTCTCTTAGGTTGTTAGCAGGATCCAGTTCCTTACAGCTACAGATCTGTGATCCTAGTGGTAAAGGGCTGTCTTCAGCTACTAAAGCCATCCACATCTTTTGACATGGCCCCCTATAGCTTTAAAGCAGCAATGGTCTGTCAAGTTCTCATGTTTCAAATATCTCTGACTTCCTTCTTCCCTTGACCAAGGAGAAAGCTCTGTTTTTACGGGCTTCTATGATTCCATTGGACACACCCAAATGGATTATACAGAATACTCATTCTATTTGAATGGCAACTGATTATTAGCACTAATAACATCTGAAGTCTCTTTTGCCATGGAAGACAACATCTTTATGGTAGTAACACCTATTGTAGGTGATCATGGAGGTCAAAACTGTACCTCCACTCTTCAGTTATTATGCAACTTGCTCTTTTTTTAATCAATATGTCTTTGAAATATTTCTGTGGATCCAATATTTCTGTATTCTTTCCAGATTTTTCTTTATGACATTACTATATTTCATCTATGGCATGAATATGGCATATAATATTGAGTCATTTCTTTACTTTGGGAAATTTCAGTTGGGAAATATTTAGCTACTATCTATGATATGAGGCAATGAAGGTTAATGGTTAAAAGAAATAGATTTCTGGCTTCCGGTTCCAGGCATTTAGGGAGCTGGGCCTTGGATGCAGGCATGACCAAATCCAAGAACTACACCACATACAACCAGTCTGAAAATAGCATAGACATGGCATCAAATATGCTGATCACAAAAATATGAATCACTTAAGTGAGTAGGCCCCAAGTTCCTGAGAAACATGCCCTTTGCCAGGAAGCACAACAGGAGGGGCCTAAAGAAGATGCAGACCAACAACACCAAGGCCATGAATGCACTTGTCAAGGCTATTAAGGCCCTAATAAAGCCCACAGAGGTCAAGCCTAAGACCTCAAAGGGGTGGCGGGGGAGAATCATAAGCTCAATTGACATGCCTGTATCACTCACTGCAAGCTTAGAAAACATGCTCATGCTCATATTTCCAAGAGTCTCAGGCTCTCCCAGACAAAGTCCAAGGTCAATGCTTAAACCAAGGCCCAAGCTGTGGCTATAGCTCAGTCTCAGGCTCCATCCCAGGCTCAGGCTCTTAAAAGTGCCCAGGTTCCCATGAACGCTCCAGAGTAAAAGCCTCTGTTTGCCAATGTGAGGTTGAAAGGACCAATATGACCGCGAGCTGCTGTCTGCATGGAGCTGGTGTCCTTCTGTGCTATTTGTACAAATAAACTTGAGGCAGGAGCTGTCAAAAAAGATAGATTTCTGAAGTCTAATTGCTTTAGTCAGTTAGTGGCTTCACTACTCAGTATGTAAATTGAGACAGCTATTTAAACTCTTTGAACATTATTTTTGTTTATTTTTATATGGTAAAAATATCTCTTTCACAGAATAATTAGGGTGATTAAATAAAATAGTAGAGGTAAAATTATTTCCTGGCACAAAATATGCTCTGTAACAATGTGAGTCAATACTACTCCTAGAAGTGGAATTTGGATCACAGACAAATGCACTTTTAACTTACAAAGGTAAGGACTGATTGCTTTATGGAAAAGCCAAACCAGTAAAGAAGACATCATTTTCTGTATTTTGACTCTATAATACTGAGTTAGGTGGTCCTCACTTAACAAGGTTTTATTAAGTGCCTATGATACAGCAGGTACCTGCTAAACATTGTGAGCCAAATGTGATATGAATGTGAGCCAGAAGAGCTTGGTACTGGCATATGAAAAGGCATATACTCTTAGATCAATAGAAGAGAACACAGAACCCAGAAATCAACCCATGTCTTCTGGTCAATTAGTCTTTGGCTAGGGAGGCAAGAACATAAAATAAACAGTCTCTTCAATAAATGGTGTTGGGGAGATTGGACAGGTAGATGCAAAGAATGAAACTAGACCACCAACTCACACCATATATAAGGATAAACTCAAAATGGGTAAAAGACTTAAATGCCAGCTGAGAAACCATAAAATTGTAGAAGAAAACAGATAGTAAAATCTGAGACATCTCTCATAGGAATATCTTTGCTGATACTTCTCCTAGGGCAAGGGAAATAGAGGAAAAAATAAACAAATGGGACTGCATCAAACTAAAAAGCCTCTGTACAGCAAAAGAAACCATCAACAAAATGAAAAAAACAACCCACAGAATGGGAGAACATATTCACCACAGATACATCTGATAAGGGGTTAATTTCCAAAATATATAAATAACTTATACAACTCAACACTGGGAAGACAAACAATCCAATCAGCAGAGGACAGAGGACCTGAGTAGACACTTCTCCAAAGAGAACCTACAGACCACTAATACACATATAAAAAAATGCCTAATATCACTAATCATCAGAGAGTTGCAAATTAAAACCACAATGAGATATCACCTCACATCTTCCAGAATGGGTAGCATCAATAAATCAACAAACAAGTGGTGGTAAAGATGTGAAGAAAAGGGAACCCTTGTGTACTTTTGGTGGGAATGAAGACTGGTGCAACCACTGTGGAAAACAGTACAGAATTTCCTCAAAAAATTAAAAGTGGAACTCCTTTTCCACCCAGGAATTCCACTTCTGGGAATATATCCAAGTACCCTTAAACACTAATGAAAAAGAATATATGCACCTCTATCATAGCAGCATTATTTACAACAGCCAAGGTCTGGAAATAGCCCAAGTGCCCATCAGTAGAGGAGTGGATGAAAATGCTGTGGTACATTTGCACAATGGAATACTATACAACTGTAAAATAAAAGGAACTCTTACCCTTGTGACAGCAGAGATGGACCTGGAAAATGTAATGTTAAGGGAAATAAACCAGTCAGAGCAAGACCATGTCAAATACCATATGATCTTGCGCATATGTAGAATCTAATGAAAAAAATAAGTTGACAAAAAAAATAAAACCAGAGGCATGGATACATGCAACAGACTTACCTGTCAGAGGGGAGGTTGGGGAACTGGAAGAGATTAACTAAGGAACACATATGCATATATGTAAAGTCCATTGACATAGGCAACAATGTGGTGAAGGCCAGTTTGGGGGGGTGGGGGATTGGTGGAGGGGCCAAGGGGGAACACTGAGGACACCTGTAATAGTGTCAACAATAAAAAAACATTAAAGAATTTACAATTTAGTAATTTGTCAGTATTTTAACAATTTTTAATAATAAATTATAGTTAGTGCTATTTATATTAGGAACAGGTAATCAAGAAAAATATACAGGAAACTAGTTGTCATTTTATTTTTGAGAGAAAAATAACTTGGGCCAGGGGTAGAGGAAAGATGTGATAAGATTACTTCTTAAAGAAAGTAAAATCATCAAGGTCTACTATGAAACTGGATATAGATATAAGAATAAAAACAGCATAAGCATAGAGGTGAAGGGGATTTATCAAGGCAAAAACTAGGTTTTCACCTTGAAAAACCATGTAGATAGTAGTGGCAATTGTTAAGGTAAGGGAAAATGGAACAACTTAAAGTTAGGAGTTGAATATCATGCTTTTGGACATAGATACATTGAATTTGAGATACCTGAGGGAAGATATCAGACATACAGAACTCAAAAGAGGTCTGGGCTAAAGATAGCTTTTCTGGAATCTTGGTTCTGAAGTAGTAATTAAATCCAAGACTAGAGCTGCACCAGTTAATACAGGAACCATTAACTGCACGGTGCTACTGAATCTTTGAAATATGACAAGCCCAAAGCTGAATTTATGCTAGATTTATTAATAGGAAACAATGTATGTAAAACACCTCATTAATAATTGATTATATTGATTGCATGCTGATATAACAATATTTAGAATGTATTGAGTTATTAAAATTAATCTCATGTTTCTTTTTACATTTTTGATGAAGCTACTAAAACATTGAAAATCATACTTGTGCCATTTGTAATTCACATTATACTTCTATCGGATAGTGGTGGTATAGTGGGAACAAAAAGAGTGACTATACTTTGAGCTTTGACAAAATAAAATACTTAATGTCTTGATAGAAAATGCTTAGCTGCAATAGGTGTTATGAAAGAGTGATTGGAGTAGTAAGAGAACTATAATACTTAAGACAAAAAGTATGACTTAATACACAGTGTTGTTCTATATTAAGTGTTCCTCAGCAATTAAAAATACAGATACAGATTTAAAGGGTATTTCAAAATGTATTGTATTGATTATGCCATTACAGTTGTCCCAATTTTTCCCCTTTGCCTCCCTCCACCCAGTACCCCCATTCCTTCCAGCAGTCTTCCCCTTAGTTCATGTCCAAGAGTCATGCATTTAAGTTCTTTGGCTACTCCATTACCTATTCTGTTCTTAACATCCACCTGTTTATTTTGTGCCTACCAATTTGTGCTTCTTAATCTCTATGCTTTTCCCCTTATTTCTCCCCTTTCTTCTCCCAACTGATATCCCTCTAAATGATTTCCATATCCTTGATTCTGTTCCTGTTCTGCTTGTTTGCTTAGTTTGTTATTTGGATTCAATTATTGATAGTTGTGAATTTATTGCTATTTTAATGTTCATTGTTTCGATCTTTTTCTCACAGAATTCCATTTAGCAATTTATATGATAATGGCTTGGTGATGACGAACTCCTTTAGTTTTACTTTGGTAAGCACTTCACCTGCCCTTCAATTCTAAATGATAGCTTTGCTGGATAGAGTAATCTAGGTTGTAGGTCCTTGCTTTTCATCACTTTGAATACTTCTTGCCATCCCCTTCTAGCCTGCAAAGTTCCTTCTGAGAAATCAACTGACTGTCTTTTGGGAACTCCTTTGTAGGCATTGTCTACTTTTCTCTTGCTGCTTTCAAGATTATTTCTTTACCTTTAACCTTTGGCATTTTAATTATGAAGGGTCTTGGTGTTGTCATCTTTGGGTCCATCTTGTTTGGGACTCTCTATGCTTTCTGGACTTGTATGTCTATTTTCAAATCAAATTGAAAGTGTCCATTAGATTTAGTGATTAGGGATATTTTGAAGGCAGTGACATTTACTTTCATGGAGCGGAATAAATTGTAACCAGATTTCTGAATGTTGATGAATGAACTAAATGTAAAAATTTGGAAATTAGGGGGGTAGACAAATCTTAAAAGTTTAATTGTAAAGGGAACATGTAGTGAAAGAAACTTCTTTTAATACAAAGGGACTTGAACATACTTAAAAGCCAATAGAGGTATTCAGGAAAGAAGGAAAAATTTCAGATTCAGGAGAAAGTAGAAATAATGGGTAATAGATAGATTTTGTGAAGTAGAGTAAGAGGAACCTCCTACCCAACCACACATCACATTTTAAATAACTGCCTGTTTGTATCTATCAGACCCTAGGTCCAAGAAGAGATGAGCCATCTTTTCTTTCTTGTCTAATTTTCAATTCCTACTATGAAGTATCCCATACCTAATATAGCTTCAAAATATTTAGTCCTAGAAGAAAATGCAAATGTTGAATATACGCAAGTTTGCTATGTAGAGTATGATTGCAATGAAAAGTTCTTTAATGTGAGATGTATGTTAATGAGATGGGAGTTTTTGGAGTTACTACTGCATAATGGGCAGAAAGAAGAGACATTAGTACCATTATGATTCTACACTGATTGTGTTTTCATATGTACATACTATGCTATAGAGCTTCTGGGTGCCCAGAACCACCGGAAGCTGAGAAGGTTAGTGGAAATGTATTAATATTAGGGCAGAACCTGTCATAGGGTTAATGAAAAAGGAATGATCAAAGCCTCATTCACCTACCCTCTGCATTCCTTCAAGGCTAGGCAGTTGGTATTACTGGATTTCTTGATATCAATTATAACTTTGTTCTAGGCCCTAACTAGGTAAAATTGTTTTTTAACTTTCCTTTTTAATAATGTGCCCCAGTCACACTGCTGCTTTTAAAACTATCCACATGCCACTGTTGTCTGCCTGGACCAAGCTCTCCCTAAGCCTGAAGGAATACGAAAGCAGACTAATGAAATAACTTAATGGTTGGACTTCTCTCATTTCCCCTTTCCCTCACTTAGTGCATGCTCTATTCTTTTTTCCTGGCAACACATCTTCTCTGTTGGTCTTAGATATATGTGGTGGAATCATACAAAGTGCAGACACTGTATTGTGTGAATAGTGTTCTTACTCCATTATAGGTAAATGTACTAATTGTCTTCTAAAAAAATGAATTTGGAGGAAATAGGAGAAAATTTGAGAGATGACATATTATGAATAGGTAACAGTCAATGATCTCCTCAGTTTCCCACAGACTAATGTAATCCTTTTAGGGCATTGTTTTATTTAATCCAGACACCAATTCTGGGGTCAGATGCTGTCATCATCATCATCAGAAGCAGCATCATTATCATCTTCATTTCAGGAATGAGGGAGGAAAGTCACAGACTTGAGAAACTGACTTAAATTTTCACAGTTAATAAGTGCTGAGACTGAGATTTGAGCCCAGGTATTCTGACTCTAGATCTCTAGTTGTACCTTCTATATTATTCTGATTTGCTAAAGCCAGATGGGATATGGAAATAAGCTGTTAGTAGTTATTCTCACATAATAACAGGAATAGGTAACTCAGTAATCTTATGAAGTAGCTCGAAGGCATTAAAATGTTCTTTTAAAGCCATATAGGAAAGGAGAGTGGATAGATGGACCATTGCCTTGAGACCTGGTCTTAAATACTCACCCTTCCTTGTACTATGCAACTGCGCTTTTTCAACAAGTTAAACCCCCCAGTAATTTCAGGGTCCTCCTCTATAATGTGGGTTGGTTGGACTAATTGTCAGTATGGGCATTTGGATACGTAAAATGATGGCATTCTTGAATATTATTGGAATATCCCAATTAATAGTTTCATATTTTAGAACATTATCTTACCAAACAGGCTACTAGATAGCAAACAATGAATAGGTAAGTGGAGATGGACACTATCACACATTTTCAATGGAATCTTTATGAGAGAATCTATTTAATTTTCCTTTGAAATAATTTTAGCAAGGATGATGGATGACTAATTAGATGTTAATTGTTCATGTCTATGTATTAGGAAACTTATCAGGGAAGGTTTTTAGAGCATTGATTTAATAAAGAATGACGCTTGAATCTTACCCATAATTAGCTTATTCCATTTGGCTGCTGTTTGAATCTGTGCTATGGGAATGATTTAAACAGATTAATCTTTTCCAAGGACCCAGTAAGTGCTCACTCATTACCCTAGAACACCTTTCAAATTTACTGAAACAATGATGACCCTAATTCTATGTGATATATTGATATGTTTGGTAGGTTAAGGGGGAAAGCAAGAGATCTAGCTTTTAGATAGATCGCAAACTCTCAATGTTAGTTCTTGAAAGGTTACACAGTTAACAGCCTGTGCCTCTTTAAATGGGAAAATTTCATGGTGCTGAGCAAAGGAAAATCCATTTTTCAGTGTGTATACATTAAAAAAGGTTATTTTCTTCTTCTTTTTGTATTTTGCCAGTATTTGTTGGATATAAACCCTCCTTTAACTCCAGATTGACAGAGAACTGCCAACAGCAGAGAAAACAGAATCAAACTAGAGTGTTCAGCTTAGATAAAGAAACTGCAGGAATGTATTCAAGAATAATTTAACAAATCATTGTGTATTTAATAGCCAGCTTAAGAAATGGAACATTATCAACAGAATTAAGGTTGTTATAATACCTAGGTTATACTGTATTATCAAGCATATCTTTATATTTCTGCTACATAATTATGAATCTCTAAACAATATATTTGTTTATTTTTCATTGTTGATATTTGACAAAGCTTAACAAATAGCAACTTTTTTTTTGTAAGTTCAGAACCAACTGAGAAATAGATTAAGTCAGGCAGATAGAGACTGATTGCTGATTTAAAGAGTGAGGCTTAGCTGTGTACCAACAATGAACTCCTGAGTTCTGAACTCCAGAATTACAGTAACTCATTCATTAGGACAGAACATGCGCAGCCTTCTCCTGTGCAGTAAATGGTGCTGCCCCCAGGAGCAGACCAAAATGCATCTATCTCTGTGAATTCAACTAGCTCCCAAGAGGGCTGTCACCACCTACTCCCAATAAGGAGGGGCCGAAGGTGGATTTCATAGCCCTATTGTATAGTTATTTTAATTATTGCATGTGCTTACGTATAAAAAATTTCTAGTAGACAAAATTTTACTTCAGACTATAGGCTTAATTATTATTCTTTCCCATCTTCAGAAAATCCTAAATTAAAATATGTCTTGAGATGGTGTTCTATTACTGGATTAGTGAACTGAGTGGACCATGGTTGACTGGTAGGGACAAGACTCATTATTCTGGAGCTGGACAAGGCAAATGTGTAGGCTGCTTACCAAATTTGATCATATAAGTATCATTTTTGTCTTACCATGCTATATGTTTCAGTTAGATAATTCACAGTGAAATGTGTGTGTGTGTGTGTATGCATTCCTTGCAACAAAAGCAATTCCACAAACCTAAGAACAAAATAACCTTAATCAGTTTGAAATTATATATTTGTATATTGATTCAGAATAAAAATATATGCATTTATAGAGATAGATTGTACATTAATTCAAAATTTTAAATCTATATGTATATAAATATGTGTCTTAAACTAATACATAGTGTTTGAATATTTGCTTAGACTTAAGCAAAAAGTTTCTACTCCATGGTTTCCACATCATCCCTAGGTAATTAAAGTGGGCTGCTGAAGGGTTTTGGGTCACGGCTTATTTACCTTCATAAAGATCAAACAAACTGACTCTTCCATGGCCTCGGTAATCCCTTAAACTTGAGAAGCCATTTCAAAACATAATTTGAATGAAAAAGTACAAGCTAATTCAAACAACTCTGTAAGCATTTGAGAAAAACATAATAGCATTCACATTTTGGAAACAGGATACCAGGATAACAACAGAGTTGTGAACTATTTATGATGATTTCTAACTTACTTGTGGTGGAAGGGTAAAGGGAAATCACTCATCATCCCTTGCCATCTGAGGAATGTGGAAAATGCCAGAGAATGTGCCAGGTTCCAGGTGTGGTCTGCCCCTTGTTTGCTGCTACAGGGACGTTGTTGATGCTCTCCAAGGTCAGTTCTTAGGTGTGGTATCTGAGAATTATCCAATTAGATGTCTGGTCTGTTTGGATGCAAATATGCCTGGCTATGTCTTTATTATTACAAAACAAAATACGTAACATTTAATTACAAATCAGACTGAAAGATCAGTCAATGGAAAGAGTACCACATTATATCTGTATAGGTTTTTTATACATTCTCTCATTTGAAGTTCACAATGAAGAGATGATGCCTTCATTGGGATTTTTTCAAGTTAAGGTAGTTGTTTTTATTACTCTCTTCATAAAGATGAACAAGGTGACACCCAGGGATTTAAGTGATTTACTCAAGGCTACACAGCTAGAAAGTGAGTTTATGAACCCAAATGGTCTGATTTTAGACCAGAGTGCATGGCCACCACACTGTATAATAATGGAAGCAACAGGAAGGCAGTTCTTTATCCAGGTCAAAATCCATTTGCCATTTTACTCAAGATATACTCTCAAAGAACTCTAAAAGCACTGAATTTAGTGACTTTTCTCCTAGGCTTCATTTTATTTAATTCCACTAAAACATTTGATGCTTTTGGACAAATGCTTTTCTCAAAACTCCCTGTCTTTGAAGTGATGTTGAGGAAAATAATCCTCAACATATTGTTTAGAGTTACTTTTATATACTCTATTTTCTTTTATGTATATAGAGCTTGAGCTGAATGAATTAGAGATCTCAATGTTAATATTTATTTTATTTATATTGAACCATCTTGTTAATTATGATTGGACTTTACTGAGTTTGAGTTTGGTGTGATTGTTGCCATCTAAAATAAGAAAACTATTATGTGTTTGCAGTGTTTAGAAATGCGTGAATTACTACCACAAAACCAGGGTATAATATAATACATTTAGGACTGTGGTATCTGTACTATGTTAGAAAGGATAGTATAATTTATTTATTAAATTCTCTATGTACATATGTAATAATGACATTGTATAATTATTTCTTAGTCTTCCTGATAACTTTATAATAGTCTACTGCCATCTGCTGGGCTCTGTTTAGAACTGCCATGCTAGTCACCAAATTGGGACTGTAAGTTTTGGGTTTAGAATCTGGTAGCTTGATGTTGAGACTTTAGTGACTTTTAACCACTTTCTTTGCATTATAGATTCTGAAATTATTTAATGAAAAACTGGGCTAGTTCTAATTTAGTATAATTTATCATTTAATCTCATAGAAAATTGGGAATTCATATCTCAACAATGGATTATATTGAATATTATCACTGTGTAGCTTATATTCATATCAACATATTTTTTGTTTTATTTAGATCCTTGATTCTATTCTATAATGTTTTTATTCTTCTGTATTTTGAATCATGCATACTATGGTTACTTCTTTATTTAAAGCGGGAGGTAATATTTTAAAATAACCCAAATTTCCAACAATTCTTCAAGGTCAGTGAAGTAGTTATAATAACATATAATATTACTTCATTCATAAATAAATACAATTATAAATACATAAAATTTTGAATTTTGTGTTTAAAAACAAATTATTCTTTGGATATAAATTGCTATGTTTCCAATTAAGTTATGTTGATAGAATTTAACTAACTTTAAGATTGAAATTTTGTGTTTATTTATATTTTGTGTTTTGTTTTTAATACAGAATTAGAAATCTGATCAGGTTACATATTTATCTATCTATCTATCTATCTATCTGTCTCTCTATATTGTTGATTTTATGTATATTGGATAATATAGTAAAAACTGTTATTGTATGTATTATGGTTTTCAAAGCACTTTCTTGTACCTCTTTCATAAGAAATAACTGACATGGAGGAAGTGTTCTCCAAAATCATTAATAAGGCTGACACCAATTTTCAAAAAAAACAGCAATATTGAAATTATTGCCAGAGGGTTCTCTTTCTACTCATAGTCAAACTCATAAGCATAACAGGGCCCACAGAGTAATAAAATTCAGTAGAGACAAGTACTTCATAAATGGGTTTTATAATAATATTTTTCCTGATGAAAATCTGTTTTATAGCTATATTTGAATACTTCTCTCAAGTTTCAGAGAAAACCATGACTGCTTGATAGGAATGAAGTTAGGAGAAATAATGAAATAAAAATAAAGGTAAAATAAAATTACAGCAGTATGAAGTTTGAAGATTAGAAGGGTATGAAAATGTAATATCCAGATACTAATAATAATACCATATGTGACTCATATATAAAATATGGATAGCAAAGTGGAATTGCCCTGAAGAATTTCCTTTGCAGAAGCCTTTGTATCATCACTCATGCCTCCATTTAGTCATTTACCAAGAATGTGTTGACTGTGTCCTACTTTCTGTGCTTTCCATTTTCCCTTGCTATTCACTCTTTATCTTTCTTCTCAGGTCACCATTGACACTGCAACAGCATTTTAATTGCTCTTTAGTTAGCTAAACTGCTATTTGTTCTGATCATTTTTCTCACTACCCAAAGCTGAACTTGAAGAAAAAAGTAAGGGGAGAGGAATTAGGATCGAAAGCCAAATACTGTTCTGAGTCCTTTATCCGATGTTTTCAATCCTCATGAGACTAGTCCTAATTTGCAGGACACGAGATTGAGTACGGTTTGTAGCATTTCCATCGTTAGTCTAAGTTCACATAGATAGTGTCAGAAACAGGATCCATTCCCAGGTCCCCTTTTCCTTCTACTCTAAACTAAGTAGATGAGGAAGCTTTCTAAAAGCTTAATTTCAATGCAAGTTTATATAGTAATAATAATTTTATTCTTACACAACACTTACCTTGCCAAACATTCTTTTTTAATGTTTTAATCATATTGACCCATTTAATTTATAAGGATAACTCTACCAGTGAGGTGTTATTATTTTTACATTTTTACTGATGAGAAAATGAGGCATAGAAAGTTAAATAGTATGACCAATATTACAAAGCAAGGATGTATATAATAGAGCAGGAATTGGAACCAATGCATTCTGGATTCAGATCGTGTTCTTATAACCACCATGCAAGGCCTGATTTCTGCTTAGCACATGTTTAAAGACATGAATAGTGTAATAACTGTGTTTGGTATAATTGACTTTATAAGTTAAATGTAAAGTAGAAATAAAAATGATGTTGATGACTTAGAATTAAAGACCAAACAGGAAAATATATTTTACCAATTAAATATTTATGAACTATGGAACTTTGAGTGAAGCCACTTTTTAAATGTGACTACAATGTATAATTAGGAAAGAGATACTTTGAAAATACAGAGGGAAAAGGAAGTTATGGGACTAACATGATATTCAAAGTTAAGATTTGTGTTAGTCACATTAAGTCATCTCTAAATTTGTTAGTTACATTTGGGTTTTTACTGAGATAGAATTTATTGATATTAAGTTGTTCATTTGTTTAGGATTATTTAATATATTAACTTTTATGGGAATCATTCCCAAATAAAAAGTAATGTTTAACTTTCTTAGGTCATATTTGTATGTGATGTATATCATTGCAATAAGCAATTCTGAAATTACATGAAATTCCCAAGTATTTCCTATGTTCTGGTATAATATCTTCAGTCACAAACATACCTGTTATAATATTGTTTTTTTTAAAGATTTTATTTATTTATTTTTTTAGAGAGGGAAGTGAGGAAGAAAGAGATAGAGAGAGTAACATCAATGTGTGGTTGCTGGGGGTCATGGCCTGCAACCCAGGCATGTACCCTGACTGGGAATAGAACTGCGATACTTTGGTTCGCAGCCCGAGCTCAATCCACTGAGCTATGCCAGCCAGGGTAACTGTTATAATATTGTATGTCACAATATAACCAGTTTTACTTGAAAAATGTTTCATGCTTAAGACAACTGAAAAAAAAAATAAAAACTAATAAATGTATAAAAACTGATAATTTTTCTTGGTTTGAAAGTAGTCTTAACCATAAAAGTATTATGTTTCCACCTTGCCCACTTTGTTAAATGTTAAAAATATCACATTGTTTTTGGCTTTCCAAGCTTCATTGGAGAAAAATATTACTTTTAATCTAGTCTGCTCTGGATTGGATGTTTGCCCAAATTCATACATTGAAACCTGAATTCTCACTGTGAATGGTATTTGGTGTGGGGGCCTTTGGAGGGCAATTATATCACAAGTGTAGAGACTTCATAATGTCCTTAGAAAAAGAGACACAAGACAGCTGCTTCCTTTTTCTCTGTCTCTCCACCACATGAGCCTACCAGGAACACTACTCAGCCGTAAGAAAAGATGAAGTTTTGCCATTTATGAGAACATGGATTGACCTAGAGGATATTGTATGAAGTGAAATAAGTCATATTGAGAAAGATAAATACTGTATGGTTTTATTTGTATGTAATATATATTACTTGTATGTGTGAAATATAAAAAAAACAAACAAACACCACAGGTGAATGAACAAAGCAAAACAAAAACATACTCCTGCAGGCAGGCAGAAGACTGGGCAAAAGAGGGGATGGAGGAAGGGTGAAATAGGTAGAGGGGGATAATTGTGTGGTGCAACTGGACTTCTGATGGTGTTCAGGATTAGTATACAGACATAGAATTATAATGTTGTTCACGTGAATGTTACACAATGTTGTAAACCAAAGTTACGTCAACAAAAAGTTTTAAAAATTTAAATAAATACATTTTCAGTAGACTGTGATTGATTGACTTGGGAAATATTGGTGTAATAAGTATACATGGCAGCATGATTCTGTCAGTACAATTAACTTGCATGTAATCTAGTGGAATAATATCCACAAATAACACCAGTGTCATCTACTTGCTGAGTTGTTATTTTCATAGACTTAAAAATGAATGAGAGATAAAAAGATGAGAAATAAATTTATTTATTTTTTAAAATTTATTTGTTTATTTTTAGAGAGGGAAGAGGGGGAGAAAGAGAGCGAGAGAGAGAAACATCAATGTGCGGTTGCTGGGGGCCATGGCCTGCAACCTAGGCATGTGCCCTGACTGGGAATCGAACCTGCAACACTTTGGTTCACAGCCTGCACTCAATCCACTGAGCTACACCAGCCAGGAAACTTACTTATTCTTGATGGAAAAACAGCATTAATTCTTAAGGATTTATATAATTATTCTTCATTATGGCTAATACATTGATATAAAGGAATTTTTTTAATTTTATTTTTCAGTGTCCGTTTATGCTTAATATCATTTTGTTATAGTTCCAGGTGTACAGCATAGTGATTAGACTATCATACACTTTACAAAGTGTTTCCCCCAATACTTCCAGTACCCACCTGACACCATACGTAGAATCTCATTTTGAAAGAAGACTTCCCTGCAGTAGCACTAAACAAGATCTTTCTTTAATAGAAGTCCTTATTGTTAGAAACCTCAACTTTGAATAAGTCACTACTGGATGTAAAGAATAAGAACACTAATTTAGAATTAAATTGCTTCCTCAGAAATGCCATTAGTGGGGCAGTTATGATCTGTTTTACTCCAATTCCCTGACATTGGCATCTTTATTTTCAGGAGTCCCCTTCTCTTACGCAATTATAGATACCAATCGTAAGGGAAAAATAGGTGTGACAGCAAGAGGTGAGAACAATGCATATCCACTTTGTGTAATAAGACAATTAGTTCAGTTTTTTTGTTTCTTACATCTTAATTGTCTGAAATGTTTTCAACCTTATCACCATCTCAGATAGACATGTTGGTTTCAATTCCAGGCTCTAATGTTTATAAGCTTTGTGGGTTGGAAAATCCATGTTTTATCCCAGCTGTTTGGTGTGTAAAAGTGGTATAAAAATAGATCCCTTAATACAACTATTATGAGATGGAGGTAAAATCACATGGTAAAGTATTTAGCAAAGCAAATATGATTATTAGTATCATTAATATTAGTATATCTAGCATGTTTGTTTCCCTAAGGGCTCTTTGTAGCATTATCCATGAGAAGGAGCTCTGATCCAATTCCACACTTCTGTTCTTGTCTTTTAATTCAGCCACATGAACAACAGCTCAGTATCCGCAGCTATAGATGATGATAGGCAATTTCTCTCTGAGGTGCCTTCAGAGACCACAACATTGGATTTCAATCATGCTCTGCCACATAGATGTCAAATTATGATGTCCCGGTGACTCCAAATTTATTGGAAAGTCACACACAAGTTTAATGTTGACATTTTAAAGATCATATATGTCTATCCCACTTAAATGGAAATATAACTTTTTTATTGTTGTTCATTCACAGTTGCATCCATTTTCCCCCATTATTCTCCCTTGCCCTACTCACCCCACACCATCCACTTTCAATCCTCCCCCGAGAACTAACCATTGTCTTAACCAAGTTAAAAAATAAGGAGTGTCAGAACCAGTGTAGACCTTAGAGAAGGAGAATAGCATGGGTTCTGGAGCTGGTAGCTTTTGTTCAAATTCTGGCCCTGCCTCTCGCTTACAGAATGATGTTGGGTGAGTTGCTTAACTTCTCTGTGCTTATCTTCCCTCATAATAATTACTCAAAAACTGTTACTAGGACTAAATGAGATTTTATATTGAACTGGAGAACAAGAGTGCCAGATAAAATGCAAGCACTTTGTGTGTTTACTGTCACTGTACTTCTGATCTTTAATGAGGTGTTCCTTCTAGTTTTTTTTCCTTGTAGATGGTCTTAATGGAATCCTCAAACACTTGAAGGGATAGAATGAGTTAATACATATATACTTCTGTTCTAGTCACTCTGCCACACCCTTTCTACATATTATTCCACTGAATGTTAGCAAACCACTTCAGAGATATTCATGTCTACATTTTTCTGATGTAGACTCAGAAGGGTTAGAGACAGGAGGTAAACCTAGATTTTTTTCAGTTCTTAAGTTCATTCTATTTTCATGACTTTATCTAAATCTTGCCATGCAGAAGATTTTGGACACCACTGTTTTTTATAACTGTTTCAGTCTCTCAGATCTTAATCCTTCTCTTACCAGATTGGAGCACTTACAAATAATATGCCAGCATTGATTTGACCTTCAGTTTCTTTGATGCTACAGACATCTGAGCAACATCTGTGAACTCTTTAAAATAGTTTGCAAATGTCACACTGTTCCCAGCCAGAAGTTGCTACTAAGTTCCGTGTGTGTGTACGTGAGCACAGCCACTTTTCTCATCCTTAATTTGGCTTCCACTTTGTTTTTCTTTGATTTTAGTAACATGTTAAAATACTGAAAATTTAAAACTCAGGATCTTTTTTTGTAAATATTAAAATTTTTCCCTCACAAAATCATCCTAGCTGGTAGCTTTGTTTTACAAGTCTCTAAGGCTTATGCCAGCACTCAAAAATATTTTTTAAAAATGTTATGAAATATTATAAGCTAATGAACTATAAAATTTTGTTTTTAGAAGCTACTTATTTTCAATGTTTAATAATAATTGGCTGTAAGTGAAAACTTTGAAAATCTGGCATATAGTGGAACTATGAGTTAGGTATTTGTCACTGAGATGAATTCTTAAAATGCATGATGATCTAATGTCATTGCACATTTTATATGTAGTGAAATTTATTCTGGAAAATATCTGTTATTCATAGTTTTATTTGTCATACAATTTTCCAGTCCATAATGAAGTTGAAGGAACTGCCTAAATGAATTGACCTCTTTCAAGTCTGAATTTATTGGGGAATATATAAAACCTACTTAACCTGACTAAGATAAAATCTATGCACTGATTATAGATTGCTTATAATTACTGATTCCAAGCAGAAATTAGGGGACACCAAGTTTAATAAGAATATCTCCATGGGTGTACCGCTGAAAATCAATCAGTAAGCACTTTGTTCCAATAGCATATCTAGTCTTCTTTCATACAGAAAACTTCGTGTTCTATTGTTAAGGAATTTTATTTCCCTCTCCCACTAGATTGAAAATACTCATCATTTAGCAAATAATAGATGTACTAGGTTTTGCAGTTCAGTGTGATAATAAGCAAATTATTTCTTGCTATCTGGGATGATACTAGTGGGGGAGATGGATGTCAACAAATAAGGACTCTGATATATTTTCAATGAAAACTATTACATAAGCACTTTATAAATTTATTGAGTATCTGATACACACATTTTATTTGAAAGAACTGATATAGTCTCAGTGGCCAGGAAAAGTTTACCTGAGACCTAGAAGAAGAACAATGAGAAAGCAATTTTTTTCTATTTTCATAAAAACAAATAAATAGTAGAATGGATGACATCATTCTTCACATTCTACTGACTATGATTATGCTATGGTAGGGAGTGGGGGTGGGGAAGGGATGAGGGAGAGGGACAGAGAGAGAGACAGAGAGACAGAGAGACAGCGATTTACACTATGGGTACAAAGGAATTCTGCTTGCCGCCAAATATTCCAGGAAACTTTATCAATTATTTGTAGCAGTGGTTCCCAAGTGTTATCTGTTATACCTCCTATGCCAGTGATGGAAACAGGGGTTTTAAGAAGGAGTGTATCAAAATTCTGGTTTGTTTGATAGTGTAGAGGCAAATTCTATAGCCTCTACACTTAGTAAATACCTTTTAGGTATTTACTAAGAAAAGATTGTGTGTTGTTTCCCTAGATGAGAAAGACTGATGAAAATCTTATGGAAATGAGATTTTTAGGCTCTTCAAAAGAGAAAATAATTGAGATGAGGAAGTGTGGTATGACTTGAAAACACCAAGTATTGGGGCGGGACCTCTCTCATTACTTGACCACATACGGCTCTGGGAGTTGTGGGATGCACAACATGACTGTAGCGAAGGACACACTCCATGTATTCATCTCTAGGAAGCATATCACCCTGTTCCTTTCAACTTCCTCACACATAAACTGTATGTGTTGCTGAAAAATGCAACTATGTCCTAATCATTGCAATAAGAATTTATGATTAATTTTAAAAAGTATAAGTACAAATGCTCTTACTACTATTATCATGAATAATTCTAGTACCACTGGCAATAACAACAGTCTGGTAGATACTGTTTAGATACTGTTCATACAGCTGAGAATCTGTGCCAGTTTCTGTGCCATATATAGAATGCCAGGGTTCTTTGATCTTTCAGAATATAGAGCAAAAACTATTTATGTTAGCATCTGTTTTTGCTTGGAAAATCATCTGGCTGTAGAGAAAATAAAGAAGAATCTCCTTAAGATTTCTTTTAAGCCAACTGCCTTTGGGAAATGAATGAAATATGAGAATATATCATCTAGAGAGAGAAATATAATGTATATAAATTGTTTCTCACCATGTACACCTGAACAAAATGAACTGTGTTAAATTGCTTATGTAAAGTAGAAGTGTTTTCATTCATGAATAAATAGCATTTATAACATTGCTTTTCTAAAGTAATAAATGAATTCGCTGTTGGTTCATGTACCAAATCAATTTGAATGGGTCAAATGAACTAGATATTGCACTATTATAATGGCTTGTCACTCTTCAATTCAAATTGAAGCAATAGATAAAACATTATTTTGCTCTATGAATAACTCATAAATAATTTTACTATAATTTACTTATTAATTTTTAATTATTATGGCTAGAATGCCAATAATATTACAAATAGTTCAAATTTTTTTTGCCAATTCATCCAAATTACTAGAAGTTAAGATTATCTTGTCAGAATTATAGGTTAATTAATATATATAATGGTTTTGCAACCCAATAGAATATTAAAGATTTTATATAATTGTTGGGTAAAAATCATTTATAGGAATTCAGAGGCAAACTTTCTAATATGAAGTTGTACTTTTAACGTTTAGATAATGTCACATTATCATGGGAAAAAACTACATTCAAAATAAGAGCCAATTTTATTTTACACCAGTATACTCAGAATCTTGAGTAGGTATTTTCAGCCATAGTTTCAGAGCAGGAGGCAAGTTTTAAAGACTATTTATATCCCACCTTTTTTTCTTTTTTTTTGTTCCTTTAATGTTAATGTTTACTATCTTTAATATATCAACATAGGTTTACCTTTTCTAGTTAAATGTTTTAGGAAGGAGGAGGAAAATAATTGTTTAATAGTAAATAGCAAAGCAACTGTGTGATTCATTTCCAAATTCTTCATAATCAGACAAAATAATTACAGTACTCTGTTCTAAAAAATGGTACAAAAATTATTATTAAGCAGATGCATGGTTATTTGTTATTGAGGTTAGACAATTTCATTTATGAACTACTGGGTTTATGTAATAACTCTGGCTCAAACCTACACCATCTGCATTGGTTAAAAAAAAAAGCCTATTTGGGACATGTGCTTGCCTACAATACTGAAATAACTCCTTTGTTTTATGGACAATCGAGGATGTTTCTTCATGTAATTGGACCCTGGAATTTTACTCTTCATTTACCTTGCCAAAAATCTTATCTGAATAGTTGCTCTCATTATCTGCATGTAATTCACTGAGCACCATACCATGTTCTGGGATGAATTATTTAAAGCTTCATGTCATCAGTGCTAAGGTATGAGTCTCACAGAACTCTAGAAGTAGAAGGTATCTTAGAGGCAGACTATCTATAAAATGTCGCCAAGTCTACACTAACCACTCTCTCTGGGTTCTGATGCTGGCTTGACTACTTAGTTGCTATGTAAATTGGAGAAGTTGTTTAACTCTTTGTGCCTTCCTTTACTTACTTTTATGCAAAGGTGAGGGGAATAGGTTTACAGTTGTGGGTGCACAAAACATAGTGTTTATTCTTGTATTATTTATTAGTTATTGTTTTACTTTCCATATGAACAACTCTAAACCTACTTTTGCCTCACCTAGTATTAGGACTAATAATGATACTTACCTCATAGCATTGGCAGGAGGATTAAACATTAATTCACGGCCCTGGCTGGTAGCTCAGTTGGTTAGAGCACTGCCCTGTACACTGAAAGGTTGTGGATTCTATTCCCGGTGGGGGCACACACCCAGGTTGTGGGTTCAATCCTCACTTGGGAAGCCTACAAGAGGTAACTGATACCTGTCTGCCTGTCTGTCTGTCTCTCTCTCCCCACCCCCTTTCTTTCTAAAAACAATGAAAATATGTCCTGGGTGAGGATTTAACACAATAATATTAAAACATGGAAAATACTTGTAACACTACATGCTCTATTGTAAACAATGTGTATCTAACTATATTTTGTTGTTTTGTAACTGAATTCTTTCACATTCAGATGAAGGAAGAAAGACTGTTGCTTTGAAAGGTATTGATGACTAGTGTCAAAGACCAAATTTGGAATCATCAAGAGTTTAAAGTCTAGCTGTGTGTCTATATGTGCTTTGTACCTCAAATGTTCAAATGTTATCCTATATAGCATAAGGGAAACAATACCATATGCTAGGAGATAATTTGTGGATTATGTCTAAGAGGACATCTTGTATTTTTTAGATATTTTTTCTTTTTCTTTTTTTCTTTTTTTTTTTTACCAGCAGAAGTTCAGATTTTTATTGACTGTGTTACAGAAGAGGTCTAGTCAAATAGTCCAAAGCCCATGTCATCATCAGACTCCTCAGATTCTTCTTTCTTTGCTTCCACTTTCTTTTCCTCAGCTGGAGCAGCAGCAGTTGAGGGGGCAGTACCTCCTACTGGTGCTGCACTAGCTGCTGGGGCAGGTCCACCAGCCCCTACATTGCAGATGAGGCTTCCAATGTTAACATTGGCCAGAGCCTTTGCAAACAGGCCTGGCCAGAAAGGTTCAACATTTACACCAGCTGCTTTAATAAGGGCATTGATCTTATCCTCTGTCACCGTCACCTCATCGTTGTGCAGGATAAGGGCCGAGTAGATGCAGGCGAGCTCCGAGACGGAGGCCATGGTGTAGGCGAAAGCTGGGAAAGCACTGCCTGGAGTGGTGCTAGTCGCAGGATGAAGTGAGGGCCTCACCCCAACTCGGCCTTAGCTTCCTCGGAAGAACAGAGCACCTTAGCGGCAACTGGGGAAAGCATATTTTTTCAGTCTTACCTGGATTTTCACTAAGACACAAAAAGAGAGATTTCTGTTTTTTTTTTTTAATTTTCAGATGGTTTTGTTATTGTTGTTATTCTTACTATACTTACTTGCAGAGTGATGAAAGAATGCGCCTTGCTTTTTTCTACTGTTAGAAATTTATTAAATATTTTTGTGGCCTAAAATATTTTCACTCCTTGTAAATAATCAATGGGTAGTTAAAAGCTTATTATGTGCTATTTTTTCAAGATACAGAGGTTGATGTACATTATTGCCTGTTTATTAGTTATATAATTTAGATACTCTACGTCCTAACTTATTTTTGACTCTAATTTTCATGAATGGAAGACAATGAGACTAGTGCATTTATCTTCTTTTCCCTGTTTGTTCTCTCCAGTTTGCTTTATGCTTATTGATGCTATAACATTATGGTCATAGATATTCACTGAATTGCAGTTTATAAAAATAAAAATTATGCTTCTCTAATTTGTCTAAAATTTTGTGGCCTGACTTAATGTTTGCCTGATAAAATATTTAAGTCCTGCATTTTTAAATGGATCTTTTGAATACTTGGACATCCTGGTTTTCATTTTTCTAAATTACATTGTCTAAGGCATATTTCTAGTAGAATCTTACTTTGGGGAAAAATAAGGTTTTTATTTATTGTATAACTATTATGTTTGACCTTAGTTCCAACATGTTACAGTATGTTATATAGTATTTTTATCTAGGTATTTGTTTTTCTACTTATAGTTATAATTTTGTTCTAATGTTTAAGTTTATCACTATAATTTTATAGAGCTGTATGTAAAGTGTTAATTTTCTATTTATAGATAATGTCTATTCTTACCTGAGCATTGATAAATATTAGTGTATCTCTTCTCTTTTTCTATCACCTGATTTTAGTCAATTTTATTAGCTATCTTAGTATGCACATTTGCAGTGTTAAGTATACTTCTATATCTATTACTGGCTTGTGACTTTTTATGGTATATTTTTACTTTTGCTACTAGAGATTAGGGGATTGGTGAACATACTTTTCTTTGGCCTTGCTTCCTGATCCTCTCATTTTTTGTTTTACCGTTTTAATTCCAACAGATAAAACATTTATATTCTCTTATGAAACCCCAGATTTAATATTCTCTCAAGCTGGGTTGTCAACTTTAGAAAAAAAAATAGAAGACATCCACTTAAATTTAAATTACAAATAAATATTCTTTTAATATAAGAATTTTCCATGGAATATTAGAATATTAGGCACCTTGCATTTTATATGTTAACCTTAAGCACAGTTCTTTGGTCTAAGGTTTCTAGTTATTGTTGGATTGCTGAAGTTGGGCCTCTACCATCGCCATAAAGAATGATTCATAGTAATAGTGTGTATATTCAAACTCCATGCCTGGTAACTTTGTATTTGGACACAGATTAGCTTTGTGAAAACACTTTGTGATTCTGAACTGCTATATGACCCAGCAATCCCACTCATAGAAATACAATCCAAAAGAATTGAAATCAGTATCTAAAAGAGATACCCATACACCCATGTATATTGCAGCATTATTTATAGCAGTCCAGATATAGAAACAACATTAGTGTCAGTCAACATATGAATAGATAAAAACGGTATGAGAAAAAGTGTGAAAAAAGCCATGAAAAACAGGAAATCCTGCCATTTATGACAACTATGATAAAACTCATGAGCACTATGCTAAGTGAGGTAAGTCAGAGAAAGAAAGTAGTATATGAAATCACTTCTCTGTGCAAACTTAAAAAGCTGAGCTTGTAAAGCCAGAGTAGAATGGTGGTCCCCAAGGGCCAGGGGCTGGGGAAATTGGGAGATGTCCAAGGTTTCCAATGTACAAATAGTGCATAACAAGTGCTGAAGCTCTAAAGAACAACACATTGATTGTAATCAACAGTGCTGTATTATAAACTTCAATTTGCTAAGAGACTAGGTCTTAATTATTCTCAAAACAAAAAGGAAATGATATTAAGTATGTGATAAAGGTATTAGGCAATGCTTCTTTAGTCATCATTTTTAAATATATAAATGTATCAAACCAACTTTTCCTTCTCAATAGACTTGACTTTCTACAGCAGGATCTTTCATTTGAATGTATGTACCTCTCTCTGCTCAGATGTGACTCAGATTTCTGTGTCAATTGTACCAAAAAAAATGTACTGTTTTCATTTTAGAAATCACACCTGCTTTTATTTTAGCAGTTTTCTCATGTTATTTTTATATTTTTCTTGTTTCATTATTTTGATTTCCTTCTTTACAGAGATCAACTGAGCTTATAAGTTACTTTTGATTATTTTCAATGCCATTTTTATTGATTTATCTGCCTCCTTTAAATAAACTGTATTCATTGTAACTATATCTATTTTTCTTTTATTTTTCTTTTATTCTTGTATTCTTTGTCCTTTAATGCTAATTTATCCATTGTATTTTTTCCCATACTTCTTTTGGATTCACCTTATTTTTATGATGTTTTAATATTCCCTTCGATTATTTTTACTGAATTCCCATGGATGTTTTTAAATCACTTCTGCTTATTTTATCATTTACTTCCTGTACTCTTGGCCTTTTACCTGTGTTCTTGATTCTTGGAAGCAATTATATTTTTTAAATCATGGTGAAAATATTTGGTCACAATTTTCACCTGCTTCCTAGTAACAATTTTTGTGTTGTGAATTTTAATCTTTTCAATGTTTTTTTCTGTTCTTTTTCTCCTTTTAAAAAATTTCTTGGTATTGTCTTATTCAAGGTATGTGTGTGTGTGTGTGTGTGTGTGTATAAAATTAATCACCATTGAGGTAAGAATATTTTAATGGATCAGTTACTGCTCAGGTAGGGGTCAAGGCTGAGTTCAAGACAAATTTGATTTTTTTTCAATATAACACTGAATTTCTGCTGTGTAAGTTCAATTTTTATTTTCTTCCCCAGAACCAGTGAGTTAGGCAACTTTATGGAAATTTTTGGTGCAATTTTTGTTTACTTCATTGCTTTTTTATTTTTATTTTTTAATGCTAAGGTTTCTCTTTCTTCTGAAATCACTATGACAAATTGGTTAACTGATTTCTGCAAAGATGACTTATCTATTAATCTCTTATTTAGCCTTACCTTGTTTGTTTCTTAGACCTAAACTAAATTCATTACTCTCCTGCAACCAGCCAGTATAGTACTATTTCTACTGTTAAAAAAGAGAATGCTGGATTTGATCCTCCTTAGTGACCCTTACCTGGAAGTTTGTTTTTGCTTCCTGTTTCTGAGATGTTCATGCTTAGTTTATACTCCTTGACATAGTAGCTTCTTTCTACACTTTTTTTTCTAGCTGATCTCTGTTGCTTTTGGCAACATTTCTACCTATAAAGGTGAATTGTTATATATTTTCTAAGTTTTACAAAATATTAAATGACCTTTTCTTTCTTTTTTCCCCCTCATTTTTTGTTTCTTTTTGGAAGGCTTTTTAGAAATCCTTATTTTATTCTGAAATGTTTAAATTTATTGTACCTGTTAGCAAAAACTTTTTCAATGAATAAGAGTAATGCTAACTTAATTTGTCTTATGGATAATGAGATATTTTTCCTTTTTTTAAAAAACAAACTGGATTAATGTCAAGAAAGATATATAAGAAAATCAGCATTTTTAAAGCTGAATTAGCTTTCTTTAATAAAAAAATACGTAACTCAAAAATGTGGAAACTTCAGGGAAGCCAAGTTACACTGTTCACATGCAAATTATACCTAAGTTTTGACCTACTGCTGAATATTCATTATTGTTAAGCATTATTAGGTGTCTTCTATTCATAGTTATAATATAAAAGATGTTCAAATTTAACACCTAAAATAGTTGAAGCATATTACTCTTTATCTAATTTCATTCATTTGGAAAAACAAAGATTTTGGGGGGAATGCGCATTTATTTAATATATTGTGAGATGCCAACTACATGCCCGTACTGTATTGATTTGCAGAGGATGATTGATTGATGTGATTAACAGTGAATGGAAGAGGGACTCAGTGGTGGTTAAATTCTATCATCAAAGATTCTGAGTCTTAATGAAGAAGCATAGGCACTGAAGACTTTTTAAAGCAAAGTTTTTCCTTAAAAAAAATCTTGTTACTATGAATTTATGCTTACTTGTGAGAGAGGCCACTAACCTTTGGGAAGTTTTGGATTGACCCACTTACATCAACCACAATACCAGATAAAACCCTCTCTAGCAACTTTGGAGGTCACTTCTACAACCTGGAAAATTTGCTTGCTGATTCTTTCACAACATCATGTCTTATTTCACTCTTAGAAAGGCATGAAATCAATAATAGGGCTCATTTTCTAGGAAAACTGTTTCTTGAGATATGTTTTTGTTTTTAATTTAACAGCAGCTTGATTTGTATGACAAGGTGAATTGTCCTCAAATTGTATCACTCAAAAATACAGACTCAAAAAATAGACTCTGAAGTAGGACATAAACTATATAATTTTATAAAATATAAATATTTGAACAATTTGACTTCTCTGGTGCAGTTGGACAAGTTCATATGGAAAACAAATGAATATTTCTTACCCTACACTAAATAGCTATAGGCTTTCTTGGTTTCCTTGGAAGAGGATATGATTTGAGGTAAAAACAAACAAAACACACAAAAATAATACCAAGACAGCCAATTGAAGAAAACTAATCAGTAAACATATTCTTTAATAAAAGAATGAATTCTACATAGTTTTTAGGAGTATGAGTATGTAGGGGCAGAAAAAGTTTCCCTTTTTCTCTTCTGTGTTCTCTGGCTGGTCTAAAAATTAAATTGACAAAAGGCAAGTTAACAAGAACAAGACAAATCTTATGCACATGGGAACCCCAAAGACTGACCCAAAGACAGTCCACTGAGGCTTGTATGCCATCCCGAGTTAAGGAGAAGCGGGTGCGGTCTGGGACTTCACAGGGGATGAGAAGAGCAAATGCTATTGATGTACATGTTTGTTATGTCACGCAGATAAATAGCCTTGATGAAAAGTTATCTTTAATATTAGCTCTCTCCTGGTACAAGCCTTCTAAGTTCTTTTAGGCCATTAAGAGGAAGGTGAACATCGTTCCCTGAGTCTGTTGGGCCTTCATCGTCTTGAGGTCCAAATAAACCACATGCCAAAGTGGCATATTTGGGGGTTACATATTCTGCTTTCCCTCAACTTCAACTTCTTTTAGATTATAATGTAAATTGTCATGTTACATTAATAGAAAATCCCCAGGACAAAATAGCTGGATAGTTTTAAAAGCACAGATAATAAAATGATTATTTAAAAAACTTCGCATTCTTGAAGCATTCTTACACTAGAGAAAGAATAAAGTGGCAATACTGAGGTGAGTGCCATTGATACACAGTTATGAACGTGTGGTCGATTAGTTGGGCTTATTAGAAATGGAGACCTTCATAGCAAAGAGCTCTTGAGATTTCTTTTTATAAACAGAGGAGATATGAAGTGGATAATCTTGAACAAAGAGCTGCTTAGTCTCTAGCTTTTGGAGGCTAACACATAAATCTTTCTCCTCAGACCAATGACATTATATTAATTTACAGTAACTTTTTTTCTGATTCAAAAATCTACTCTGGAGAAACTTATAGAAAATTATCTTGCCTAGCTGAAAAGATGAGATCTTTAATAACTGGTCATTATGTCTAAAGAAAGTTGATTTATAGGCATGTTCCTTCCCCAAAGAGAAGGCTATCCCCGAAGATGTGCATGTCTGCATGTGTGTGGGAATGTGAATATGCTGGTGTTTATGTAGAGTCCTTGCAAGAGGATTTTACTCAGGTTGAAAGTTTACATACAGTCATTTTGGTGGGTTGATCCCAACTAAAATTTCTTTGCTTGCTGACATTTAGTTAAGAAATATACATTATTCCTTTTTTTAACAGTCACTATGGCATTGTACTTTAAAAAACTAAAAGAACTTAAAAACACTCATTCAGTGCTTCAAGTATAGGTGTATATTACTCTTTGAAAATCATTTGCATTCTTTTCTACACAATAAAGAGGGGCAACCATTGCAATTGTGATTTAAGAGTTCTCGAGTATAACAATAACTTATGAATAGTCAGGGTTTGTAGCTGCTGTTCTTCTGAAATTCAGGGAATTCAGAGATACCAACAAACTCATTGCTGTGAGGTGGTATTCTGTGACAACAAAGAAGAGAAGAAATCAAAAGACCTGTCATTTCAAAAGAAATAATCTGAAGATCTGGGAACTCTTTTCTCTCTGAAATTTGAAAGTGCGATTTTCATGGCTGCATTTTCTGTGACTTTGGCAAGAATAATAGAGTTCACACTTCTAGCTATTGATGACCAAAGACTCTGTTTAAAAGTGAAAAATATTTTCTGACATTTATAACACCAAAATAAAAAAGCAAACAATTGTCTGCTATACAGTAGGGAACAAGAGAACATACACTTTATGGAATTTAAAATTTCATTTCACATGGGGGAATTCCAGGATGGATTTTGCTTCAATATTTGTATTTGTAAAGTAATGTGTTCACTTCTTGTATTCAGATGTGTCTTTGAAATTGGAGGCCAATAAAAATACAGCTATATTTCCTCCAATTTAACCCCCGTAACATTAAGTAATGAGAATGCCTTACATTTGTGTTGCACATTAGAATACACACAGTGCTTTCATATTTATAACTTTATATTTAGAACTGATCAATGTTTTGGAAAGAGAGCTCTTGTTATGCCCATTTGATACGTGATTAAGCATGTGTGGTTAAGTAAGCTCCAGTAGCTGGAGAGGACTATGTATAAAAAGCATGGTTCTTTCATGAAAACAGACAACAGTCTAAAATATGAGGACTCGTGCCTCTGGAGACAGTAATCTTGATGCCTGACATCATTTCTCAAATGCTTAGACATTTTCTAGAATGTCAGTTTAATTCTGCTTGATACCAATTAACAGGGAGTTATTTCTTGATCCATGTCCTAACATGAGAATATTTTCACATTTTGTCTCTATACCTGTAGGTCATTTTGATATATTTTAGTTGTAAGTCTCACTTATGCTAAACTACCTGATGCATTTGAAGTGTAAAAATAATTTCAACTAAAAAAATAAACACATGAAACTGTTTCAGCTGCTAGTTATTGGGGAGCATATCAAAATGACAGGAAATATCTTTGTTCTATAGATTGAAAAAATAATTAAAGCCTGATGGCATAAAAGTTGTAAAAGATGTGGAGAAATAAGCACCTTCAAATATGCATGGTGGGAGTGTAAAGTACCATTATAAATTGTCAGTGGCTAGAAAAAAGTGAGCACATACTTAGGTTATACCCAAAAATCCCACACTAGAAACTCTTGTCTGTGAGAACAAGACTTGGATATTTATTACCTTGTTGTTTGTAATAATAAAACCACTGAAACAATGTTTCTGTTTATATTGCTATAAAACCACTGAAACAATGTTTCTGTTTATATTGCTATAATCTTATTTGACGTCATTTCTCTCTGTTGAAAGGAATATATCTACATAAAAATTGAGATATCTCAAAATATTTGTGAATGAAAACCTGAAGATGTAATCTGTTACACAGAATATGTGTAATTTACATAAATTTAAAGAACTTAGCATGTCTACATATATATGTATATATGCATATATTCAAGTGTATATATGTATATGTGCACATGCATGTGTGTGTATATCTCTATATAAGTAGATACGTGCATGTACATAAACTATATGCACACACATATACATATACCAAATACATACAAATATGTTCCAATATTATATCTGCACTTAGGGAAGGAGATGAGAAAAGAGACCACTAGTCCTCCAGCTGAAATCTTCTAACATCTTATTGGCCACAGTTTGCATGTTACATGGCCAGCACATTTAGGAAAGAGCCTAGAAAATCAACTGTGTTCAAAAGAGGGAAAGAATTGTAGTCCCTGGGGGGACTAATTACAGTTCACTTTTTTTCCAAACAAAATGAGCATTCTGTAGCCAAAAAAAAAAAAAAAAAAGGTTTAAGCAACTAATAGTGTGTGGCAGTTAGCAAATCAAACTCTTGAATACAACTATATATTTTTTCACTGTTTGGTGGTGATTAAATCACCACCTGGTTTCAAGGTCTTTGTGCAGAAATTATGTATTTACTGTTTTTCTTCTGTCCCCAGAGCATTCAGTGGTGGCATATGGAAAGCGCTCAAAAAGCACTTTTTGATTAAATAACCCTGAGAAGAGGAAACTCACAATCTTGTAAATGAGGAATTTAACTTTTTCTTTAACTGAAATTTTCTGGGCCACAACTGTCACAATTTAAAAAAATCATAGCATTTATTTATATCATATATTACATCATTTATACTAAAATTAAAAATTAATTTTTACTATCCTTTTGAATAACTGCTTAAGATTGAAAAGTGTTCCCATGAAATGCTATTAGATTATGGCATAATATCCTTTTATTGTAGTGAGTTTATGAAAAAATGAGGGCACAAGATGAAGTAACAGCTTATCAGTTCTTAAACTGGGACTTTTATAATATGAAAGATATCTTGAAGACCTAAGTAGATGGTTTACTATAGAAATTTAATGGAGACCTTATATATAATTTTTTTTTTTAGATTAGATTTCCTGGGAAAAGGAGTCTGGACAGATACTTGTTTTCAACAAGTTATCAGGAAATGAAGTGAGGACAAAACCCATAAGGAAATGAGGGAAGTGGGATTAGGAGAGGAACAAGTTGAACCCTGAGATGTGGTTCAGGAGAGTCATCTTTGGCAAGGGTAGTTCTGAGAGAGAGACTAAACTGAGACCTGCCAGCTGACGTTTCTAGAAGCTCAGTCCTAAAAAGAATATGGACAGTACACCACAGCACTTCCTATAGACACATTTTCCCTGGGCATTGTTACTAAATACCCAACACAAATTACAGATGCATACTGATACACTTTCTCTGGGTTCATAACTGTTTTGGTATAAAACAAGTCAGTGCATAGCCTTCTTCTAAGCATGATTGGAACAAGATTATATTATCTCAATTTAAGGATTATAGGCACAAAGTTTTATAAATGGCAATGATTATTAATTATTTTATAGTTACCTATCAAATAAAATGCCCTTATTGATTAGAGAATGAAGTAACTCAAATCAGGAAAATTAAACCAGAGTGACCTATAACTGTATATTGCTAGCATGCTTGAAATATCACTACAATGATGCCCTGGCTGGTGTAGTTCAGTGGATTGAGCGCGGGCTGCAAACCAAAGCATTGCAGGTTCGGTTCCCAGTTAGGGCAAATGCATGGGTTGCAGACCACGGCCCCCAGCAACCACACATTGACCTCTCTCTCCCACTTCCTCTCTATAAATAAATAAATTAAAAAAATCTAAAAGAGAGGAAATACCACTAAAATGATAGTAATTATAACAATTATGAGCTTTGTGCAAACTCTGATAGTCTCCTGTGTAGAGTCCCCAAGAGCAACCCCAGGTTCAGTGGTCCACTAGAAAGCATCAAAATACTGGGGGAGTGGGCGGGGGTGGGGTGGGGGATAGAGACAACAGTACTTGAACAACAATAAAAAAAGTTATTGGTGAATAATATATTATTACAGAGGTTATATTAAATATATATGTATTTCATTAGAAATTCCTTTGGTAAATAAAACAACGTGGGCTGTGATGGCTCAGTTAAAAAAAGACTCAATAAATAGGAGTATAGCTGCTAAGATTTATTACAGCAAAAGGATACAAAACAAAATCAGCCAAGGAAAAGGGTGCATGGGGCAAAGTGCACAGTAAGCCAAGTTCAACTTTTCATGAATTTTCTCCCATTGAGTTAACAGAATGTGCCTAATTCCTCCAAATCAAATTACAACATCATGTGTGAAAGGTTTACTATCAGGAAATGTCATTACAGATTCAGTGTCCACACTTTTTTCTTTTGTTTTGTTTTTTCAATGTGTTTCTGAATGAATTTACTTATTAAGCATCCTTTTTTAAAAATTAGACTTTATGTTTTTAAAATTTTCTTATTGTTGTTCAAGTATGGTTGTTTCCATTCCCCCCACCAGTCCCCCCACCCCAGCCATCCCCACCTCCCACCCTCGAACCTACCCCTCTTTGTTTTCGTCCATATGCCCTTTATACGTGTTTCAGAAAACCCTTCCCCTTTCCCCCCACTTACCCCTTCCCACCTCCCCACTGGTTACTGTCAGTTATGTGTTTAGAGTAGTTTTAGTTTCACAACAAAATTTAGGAGAAGGTACAAAGATTTCTCATATACCTCGTAGCCCCACACATGAATAGTCTCTCCCAGTATCACCATCCACAGATGTAGTGCATTTCTGACAATTGATAAATTTATATTGACACATCTTACTTAATACCACAAAATCCATGTTTCCATAATAGTTCACTCTTAGTGTTGTATATTCTGTGGGTTAGAACAAATATATCATGATGTATTTATCATTACAGCATCATACAGATCATTTCCACTACCCTAAATATCATCTGTGCTCAATTTCTTTATTTCTTCCACAGCCCAACCCTTGTCAACTACTGATCTTTTTCCTGTCTCCATAGAATTGCCTTTTCCAGAGTACACATAGTTAGAATCATGCAGTATAAATTATTCTTTTTCAGATTGACTTCTTTCATAATAGGCACTGTCATTTCCTTAATGTATTTTCAAATTTCATAGCTCATTTCTTTTTAGTGCTGAATAATATTCCATTTTCTGGATGTATCACAGTTTGATTATCCATCACCTACTGAAGGACAACTTGGTTGCTTCCAAGTTTTGGCAATTATGAATAAAGCTGCTATAAATATTCATGGACAAATTTGTGTGTAGACATACATTTTTCATTCAGTTGAGCAAATAAAAAGAAGTATGATTGCTAGATCATATGGTAAGGTATGTTTAGCTTCCTAAAAAACCACCAAACTGTCTTCCTAAGGGACTATAATTTTTCATTGCCATCACAATGAATGAAAATTCCTGCTGGTCCACATTTTGAGCACCGTTTGGTGGTGTTGGTGTTCCAGATTTCAGTCATTCTCAAAGGTGTATAGTGGTATCTTATCATTGTTTTAATTTACATTTACATATTGACATATGATGTAAAGAATCTTTTCATGTGTTTATTTGCCATTTGTGTATCTCCTATAGATATATTTGAATGTCTCCTATATACAAGGTGGCTTTTAAGGTCTTTAGCCCAGTTTTAAAATACAGTTGTTTGTTTTCTTATTGTTGAAATTTAAGAGTTCTTTGCATAATTTAGATTTAGAGTTCTTTAGATGTGTCTTTTGAAAGTATTTTTCTCCCATGTGAGATTTGGTATCTCATTCTATTGACATTGTCTATTGCACAGCAAACATTTTTAATTTTAATGAAATTCAGCTTGAGGACTCACTCAGCTCACAAGATGGAAGTGTAGGAAAACATGGAGTGCCTCCTCACACAACCATAGCGAAACTTACAATGGAACTACAAACAACCATCACTGAAAATTGTCAGAAAAACAAGCTGTATTGATGTCCAACAACCAGGGAATTAAATAAGTCACATTCATCCAGATGAGGAGGAGGGGCAGAGACACAGTGAGGCAGAGATGCAGAGATTCTGAACAGATGGTCCTACACCCACATGTTGTGGATAAAAATCAGGAGGGCTACCTCAGGAGCGAGGAACTTCAGTCTCACACCAGACCAACACAGCCCAGGGTTCCAGTGCCAGGAAGATAAGTCCTCATAACTTCCGGCTGTAAAAATTGGTAAGGGTTGGGACAGGGGAAGAAACTGTGGAATTCTCAGGCATCTCCTTTTAAAGGACTTAGGATGTATGTAGACTCACTCCCTCTGGGCTCCAGCACCAGGGTGTCAGCTGGAAGAACACCAGTGGTATATGGGGAGAAACTGAAATATCTGGTATCAGGGCAAGTGCTGGAGACACTATGCCCCCTTTCTGAGCCCTCCCCCACACAGAGCACAGAGCAGCAACACCATGCATGAGATTCCATCAACATGGTTTACACAGGTTGCCCTGCCCTGGCAATTACCTAATGATCTGCCTCATCCAACTTACTGGTGCACTTTTCTACAATAGGCCATGTTACTAAGACAAGGAGTCAAAACAGCTCTACCTAATACATAGCAGCAAACACAGGGAGGCTAACGAAATGTAGAGATAAAGAAATAATGGCCCAAATTAAAGAACAGAGCAAAATTCCAGAAAAAAATGGACAAAATAGAGATAAGCAATCCATTAGATGCAGAGATCAAAACACTGGTTGTTAGGATGCTCAAGGAACTCATTGCATACGTCAACAGATAAAAGAGACCCAGGCAGAAATGAAGGTTACACTAAGTGAAGTAAAGAAAAAAAATACAGGGAATCAACAGTGGAGTTGAGGAAGCTGAGAATCAAATCAGTGATTTGAAACATAATGAAGAAAGAAAAAACCATTCAATCAGAACAGTAAAAAGAAAAAAGAATCCATAAAAACAAGAATAGGCTAAGGAGCCTCTGGGGGAACTTCAAATGTAGCAACATTCAAATCACAGGTGTGCTGGAAGAAGAAGAAAAGGAGACAGAAATTAAAAACTTATTATTAGAAAAAAATAATGAAAGAAAAGTTCTTTAATTTGGTGAAGGAAACAAACATACAAGCCCAGGAAGCACAGAGAGTCCCAAACAAGAGAGACCCAAAGATCACACCAAGACACATCATAATTAAAATGCCAATGTTTAAAGAGAAAGAGAGCATCTTTAAAATAGCAAGGAAAAGCAGACAGTTACCTACAAAGGAGTTTCCATAAGAGTGCCAGCGGATTTTTCCAAAGAAATTTTGCAAGCTAAAAGGGACTTGAAAGAAGTATTCAAGGTGATAAATAGCAAGGACTTACAACCTAGATCATTCTATCTAGCAAAGCTATCATTTGGAACTGATGGGCAGATAAAGTACTTCCCAGACAAGGTGAAGCTAAAGAAGTTCATCATCACCAAGCCATTATTATATGAATGTTAAAGGGACTTATTTAAGAAAATGAAGATCAAAACTATGAATATTAAAATAGCAAAAAACTCACAACTATCAACAATTGAATCTAAAAAACAAACTAAGCAAACGAGCAGAACAGAAACAGAATCATAGATATGGAGGTCATTTGGAGGTATATTGCTGGGAGAGGGAGGGAGAGAATGGGGGGAAAGGTGCAGGGATTAAGAAGTACAAATTGGTGGGTACAGAATAGATGGGGGATGTTAAAAACAGTACAGAAAGTATATTAACCAAAGAACTTACATGCCTGACCCATGGTCATGAAGTAAGGAGGGAAGGATGGCTGGAGTAAGTGAAGAGTCCCAGGTAGAGAGGAACAAACTGGGAAAATTGGGAAAACTGTAATAGCATAATCTATAAAAATATATTTAAAAAAAGAAATTCAGCTTAACACTATATATTTTACATATCATGCTTTTGATGTTAAATCTAATAATTCATTGCTATACCCAAAGTCATCTAGGTTTTCTCCTGTTTCTCCTAGGAGTTTTATAGTTTTGCATTTTATATTTAGGCCTGTGGTCCATTTTGATTTAATTTTTGTGAAGGATGTAAGATCTGGGGCTTTATTTATTATTTATTTATTTATTTATTTTACATGTAGATGTCCAGTTGTTCTGGCATCATTTGTCGAGAAGACTATCTTTGCTCCATTGTATTGCCTTTGTTCCTTTTTCAAAAGTCAGTTATTTATATTTATGTGGGTCTATTTCTGGGATCTCTATTTTATTCCATTGATTTGTCTCTGTACTCTTTTCCCAATACTGTACTATGTTGATTGCTGGAGTTTTAAAGTATGTCTTGAAATCAGGTGGTGTCCATTCTCCAAGTTGTTCTAGGCCTTTTACCTTTCAAAATAAACTTTAAAATAAATATGTTGATATTTACAGAATAACTTACTGGAGTTTTGATTGGGATTTCCTCAAATCCATAGATCACAATGGAAAGAACTGATATCTTGATAATATGGAATCCTTGTATCCATAAACATGAAAATTTTATTTATTTAGTTTTGTTTGATTGTGTTCATCAGGTTCCAGAGTTTTCCTTATATAAATATTATATGTATTTTGTTCTGTATATGTATTTCATATTTTTGAAATTGCTTGCTCATAGCAAAGATAAGCCTTTTACTAAAGAAGTTACATGCCTGGTTATATAACTACCCATCATGACCTGTCCAGTTAGGAATTCATGGCCTGGTCACCCTGTGAAATTATTTTCCATAGAACCTCTTTTTCCCCCCACAATATGTAAGATATTTACATTACTCAGTACTGAGTCTAATTAATCTTGTCACCATTCTTATGCCAAAAGTGAACCCACAAATGAAAGATTTCTTGAAAATTATGGGAAACATAGCTTTGTGATTTATTAAAGTTGAGAGAAGGAGCACAGGTGGTGGTAGCAAGTGAGCCATGAGAAGGGAGACATCACTGTGTGCGCGGGGTAAAAGCGTGGCTCAGCCTGTCTGGGCCTCCATTTTCTCACCTGTAGAATGTGACTACAAAAGATACTTGCTTCATATAGTTCTTTTGGGAAATAGTTTATCTTTCCAATAGTTAATCGTTTAATAGTTCCATAATTAATAGTTTATTTTTCTAATATAATTAAATACTGCCTGAAGCATAGTAAAAATCACACTCTTCACTGTTTATAAAATCAAATCAAATGATATAAAATAACTAGAAGGACCTCTTTAAAATAGTAGTGCAAAATATGACCAGTTCATCCTCGTAGCCTAAACTATAATGCTGATGTTGACAATTCCAACAACCTAAAACATATGAAAAATAAATTCTGCAACCAAGTTTTTGTTAAGATTTCATTTGTTTCTCTATTATCTTCTTCACAAATCAAAATTCAAAGCTTCCTGAAAGAACTGTCAAATATATCCCATTCAAAAATATACATTTTTTCTCTAGAAAAATTGTAGAGTTTGGGCAGGGGAGGCAGGAGTAAGTTGTTAAATGAGTTATGTAACTTCTTAGGCCAGTAGTTTAGCAATTCTTTCAATGAATCCTTTTTTCATTTTATTTTATTTATTTATTTTTGTTTTTTAATATATTTTATTGATTGGGTTATTACAGTTGCCCCATTATTTTTTTCCCCTTTATTCCCATCCACCCTGCACACCCCCTACCACCAGCATTCCCCCACCTTAGTTCTTATCCGTGGGTTTCCCTATAAGTTCTTTGACTTCTCCATTTCCTATACTACTCTTAACCTCCCCCTGTCTATTTTGTATCTACCATTTATGCTGCTTATTCCCTGTACCTTTTTCCCCATTCTCCACCGCTCCATGTGATCTCTGTTTCTGTGATTCTGTTCCTGTTCTAGTTGTTGGCTTAATTTGTTGTTGTTTTTTTTAGGTTCAGTTGTTGATAGTTGTGAGTTGCCATTTTACTGTTCATATTTTTGATCATCGTCTTTTCTTAGAAAAGTCCCTTCAACATTTCATATAATAAGGGCTTGGTGATGATGAATTCCTTTAACTTGACCTTATCTGAGAAGCACTTTATCTCCCTTTCCATTCTAAACGATTGTTTTGCTGGATAGAGTAATTTTGGATGTAGACCCTTTCCTTTCATGACTTGGAATACTTCTTTCCAGCTCCTTCTTCCCTGTAAGTTCTCTTTTGAGAAATCAACTGATAGTCTTATGGGCACTCCTTTGTAGATAATGATCTCCTTTCCTCTTGCTGCTTTTATGATTCTCTCCTTATCTTTAACCTTGATTAATGTGATTATGATGTGCCTTTGTGTGTTCCTACTTGGGTCCAGCTTCTTTGGGACTCTCTGAGCTTCCTGGACTGCCTGGAAGCCTATTTCCTTTGCCAGATTAGGGAAGTTTTAAATGCAAAAACACAAAATACAAATGAAACAAAATACCTAATGAAATCTAACGTATTTACCTCCTAGCACTTTCATCCTTGCACTATTCCATGTTACTTTTGTGGTATTTATGTAGTTTTTCTAGTTTACTTAAAGTTGTTCTAACCTCTCCCTTGCTTGCTACATAAATTGCTACAGATTTGTTGTCACAAATTTAGACTTAACTGTTTCAGAGCTGGGTTCACAGCCCAGTCTTTCTGACATAAGCCAGCAAAAGCTCTGAGAGACACAGGCAGCTAGCTGCTCATGGCCTGTTGTTTTCTCTTTATCTCTAATTTTCAAGGGGGGACATTTTCTGTTGCCTTTGATTACCACGTCAGAATAGAAAACTGTTTTAGAGACACTCAAGTTTGACCTCCAAAGAGTATACTCTAGAGTGGGTAGAATTTATATGTGCTTCTAGCCAATAGAATATGGCTTTTTTTTTTTTTTTTTGCCATTTGCTACATAGGGACCTTGGGAAATAAAATATTTTTGAGTTTTAGAGTTCATATGTATAAATTGAAACTGATACTTGACAACATTATTGGAAGGTATTATTGAGATTATACTTGTTGGTGGCTTACACATACTTCAAATATTAGCTACCCAATCTCTTAAATGAGTAGTGCTGCAAAAAGGAAACTCAGCCTTTTGTCTACCTCTCTGGAAGTCTGGCGATTCAAAAGAAAACCCCCTTCTATGCTTTAAAATCATGCCTCATTCTAAACAGTTTTATTGATAGAAAATAGCTTAAAATAACTTTTTTCAGAGGCTGATGGCATTAAATAAAATTATGGAAAAATAACTTGATAATGATTGGGAAATGAATAAACTAATTTCTGTCCCTTTTGTGGGTTTTCTTGATTGGGGGCAAGTTTGGAAGAGTGGACAAGGAAAGGGAATATGTAGAAAGATGCCAGTAAGAGTGAAGAAAGAGGATGCAAATCTGTCTGCATGTACTAAATATATGGGTATAGCCGTCATGCTATGTGGTTGTGTGTTTATTTATAGCCCATGAAGGATTCACACCAACTTAAAATAGTAAAATATAGAGCAGTAAAATGAATGGTTTAGAAAAAAAAATAAGAGAAAGGGAAAATGTGATTGGCAACACAAGATAATTTCAAGAGAAAACTTAATGTAGAAAATAAATACAGAAAAGTTTTACAATGAACGTCCCTAAAATAAGTAATAAAGAGAAAAAAAACAAATGCCTATGGAAAAACTTGCCAAGTGGGTTCTCATAGAAAGAGCTTTGTTTATCTTTCACAATTCAAGGAAGAATGAAAATTCCTCAGATTTTGCATGTTTCCTGTTGCTGCCAGAACAAATACTATACATTCAGTGACTTAATTATTTATTATTCTTCTTATTAATATATAGTGCAGATTCATTATTAATATATAATCTTTAGGTCCTAAGTCTAACATGGGTCTTTCCAGTTTAATATCAAAAGCTGACAAGGCTGCACTTCTTTTTAGAGGCTCTAGGGGAGAAGATGTGTCCTGCCTCCCCAGCTCCTTGCAGCGGCCTGAATCCCTGGGCTATGGTCGTTCCCTATCTTCAAGGCCAAGGGCTGCTATCAGGTCCTTTTCACAGCGCATCTCTCTGATCCCTCTCTCTTGGCATCTCTCTTTGACCAAACCCAGAATGGGTTCTCCATTTTTAAAGATTTGTGTGATTAGATTAGATAATCAGGGATAATCTTTTTATCTCAAGATTAGTATCCTTAATCAAATTTGCAAAAATCATTTCGCCATGTAAGGTAACACACTCACAGGTCAGGTGATCAGGGCATGAACACTATTGTGTCTATTACAAAAGTGTAACTATGGCCTTACCATACCAATGACTGGCACATGATTGACAAGAGGATAGAAAAGTTTTCAGTCTTTTATAGAGAACTAGAATCAATGGAAAATGCTAAAAGACTCATCAAGATAGGTGATGCCCAAATAACTGTGGGTTTTTAAAGTTCCTGCAAGACAAATAGAAAAAGCACTTTTTTATAGCCAAATCACTTTTATTTCATGTATTACACCATCATAACATTTTTAAGTGTAGGAAATTAAAAATATAGGAGTTGTGTAAGCTAGAAGAATAAAATATAAAAATATTTTATAAAATGTAGAAATATGTTTAGATTTAAATTATGTATACTTTCACTCACCACATAAAGCAAGGAAAAGCACCTCATAAGATAATAAAAAGTGCAAGAAACTGGAAAGGTGTTATACTTTAAAAGAGTATGTGATATGCAGATGGCATGGCAGGTTAGAATTTTCAATAAGATAATCTGAAAGTTGAGATTCAGGCACCTCTTCTGTAATGTTCCTGGGGCTTACTTCAGGCATTTCAAACTTTTTCAATCAAATTGAAATCAAATTTTCAATAAAAAATTAATGCATAGGACATTGAAATGTAGGGTTTTTGTTTTGTTTTGCTAGGCTATCTATTATTTACTATTTGTCCTCAGAATCGAATTATTTGCAGCATTACAGTGAAATCATGTAAGAACTCTGAGTGCCAATCCTTCTGATTTTCCTTTAATGCTTTGCTATGTTCTCATGCCATTTTTATTTTATTACAAATTAGGGTCTATAATTACGGCTATTAGCACTTCTCAGACACATCTATTCTTTAGAATTTTCAACTAAAGTTTTCAAAGTTCAGTAAAGCAAAGAAGTACCTGAAAGAAAAATCTTTTAGTTGATCAATGGTTCACCTGGGTAAACAGATTTACTTATGTGGAATTTGCTCCAAGAATGAGCCACAAGAGAATGTTTTGGCAAGAAATGAGGCTTGTCTCTGATTTCCGATAAAGATTTGAGTTGAAACAGTGTGCATTCACTTAATCTTGTTAAATGTAGCACAAAACACTAAGTGTATTAGAGCGTGTATTTTAATGATAACAAACCCTGCTGTTAAAGCTAATAGGAAACAGTTCTTTTCTCATTGAATTTTCACATCCAAGCACACCTTTAGATATCATCATTTACTATGACTTCTTATGGTTAACTACAATATGCTTTGAGATGAATTTTTAAACCTTTGTCTTTCTTTATTGCTAAGCAACAGTTTCTTGTTATAGTGATAAAATTTGGGGAAAACTCTGCTCAAAAGAATACCTACTTGCTCTGGCTGGGTAGCTCATGAGGTTGATTGGAGTGTCTTTTCTATTTGCAAAGATTATGGGTTCAATCCTCAGTCAAGGCACATACAGGAAGCAACCAAAAGTACATTAATGGGTGGAACAGCAAATCCAGCAAAGCAATGTTTCTCTCTCATATCTCTCTCACATCTTTCTCTCTCTTTCTCTCTCTCCTCCCCGCCCCAAGCAAAATGTACAAATATAAACCTAATTAAATCATAATGATTCAAAACTTAAACTGAATTCAGTAATGATGATAACAATAGGCATTAAAATATTGAGACTTTTTCTGTATTCTGTTTTGTATTTTTTCATTGTTGTTCAAGTACAGTTGTCTCCGTTTTCCTGCCTCCCCTTTCCGCCATCCCACCCAGCCCACCTCCCACCTCAATCCTTCCCCACTCTTTGGCTTTGTCCATGAGTCCTCTATATATATTCCCTGACAAACTAACATTTCTGTTGAGGATTATTTTCTGCATTTAAACTAATTGTTGCACCTGAACCTGGCTAAGCTTTAATCAGAAAAAGAGAAAAGAAAACAACAACAGCAATAACAAAAAAGAACTTTGCTCCTGTGTTCACACCCTTGTTGAGATGGGCTTGGTTTGGTGGTTAAGGGGTCAAAAAGGACAGGCCTACAAAGGAGTAGTGCAGTTCTTAAATTCATTTTTTCCCCTAGGAGGGTTTAGGTTCATTCTGCCTTAAGGCAGGGTAATGACCTCTCAGGATCCCTTCCAGCCTCAAGCACCTGTGAAGGAAAAAGCATTTATAAAAACTTTAGAACACTACTTGAAATATATAGTTGTAAAGGATAAAGAGCCCCTAATGCATTTTCTGCACCTAAGAACCAATATTGTTTATTACTGCTCTGTTAACTTTAACAAGAAAAGTGTTGGGTAAATCATTGAGAAGTTTGTTTCTAAAAATTCATTAGAACTAATGAAATGGCTCTATTCTCCCAAGCATCAGCTAGATGTGTATCCAAGACCTAAGAGCTTGTTATAAAACTATGATCATTGATTCTTTTTTGTGGTTATTAAATAGTAAAATACCATGTCTGTTGTGTTAAATGTTGTTGTAATTTACTTGTCAATAAGAGTTGGCTATTTTTAGTCAATTTATTGCATCATTTTGGTATTTTCCTCCTATTAATAATATGAGATATGTTTTATTGTGTCCTGATCAGGCAGCTTTTGATTGTATCACCTGGCATTAATTAATCAAATAAAAGTAAACCTCACAAAGAATCTCAATTAGGGGAACAAAAGTGAAAGCTGAAGGGCATTTACATAGACTAATTATGATGTGCTTGAACACAAAATAGTGGAAATAAACTAATTCTGTTTTTATATTACTGCATTACTGCATTAGAGTAATATATTACTTTATATTATTTTATTCAGGAGCTGAATAAATAATATAATCTAAGATCAACTATATGACTTCCAGTTCTGTGGGTAAAAATTTAAATAAATAAATAGGTAGTGCATAAGGGTAACAACAATAGCAAGGTTACTATGTTTCAGGCACTATTTCATTTGCTTTTTTTATGGACTAATTCAATCTTAAAAACATCTTATTTTTATTTGATTGATGTGGAGGTAAAGGGCAAAGTGCTAAAACTGCTGAGGTGACACTAAGAGTGAATGGTAAAAATCAAAGCTCCAATTCTGTCCCTTTGTAGCCCATCCTCTACACTTCTGCATTATTTACGCCTTGTCAGGAATCACCTGTGCCTTTCCTCAGACTCTTCTTTGTTAACAGGATATCTTCCTCCCCGATTCTAAATGTTTAAGAGTCTGTCCAAAATTACAGATATGTGATATTAGATGTGATCCTAAGGAGGGTAATATATAATTTTTACTTCAAAATTTCATTGTTTTCCTATTATTTTTCAATGCACTTAGATGCCCATTCTACTTTGGAGTGGGAGAAGGAGAAGAGGAAGATCAGTGAATTGATATTTTGAGTGTAATGTCACATCCACATTATTTGTCTTTGTGTAAGGAATATATATGTTATACTGTAAAAGAAAAGAAACAATAGTGAATAAGAACAATTTTATTCTAATGAGAGAAATAAAACTGTTAATATATTAAAATGTCAAATTTAACTTAGAAAATTGATGAGACCCAAATATATATTCCAGACATCAAAAAAGCATTCTTTCTGGCTTTACTGACCAAAACATGGTTTAGAAAAAAGTGATAGCCAATTTAGGACTTAAATGTGTGGGTAATTTTGATAGTAGCTTTGGAAGAAAGGAAACTCACATCAAAGAGAACCGTGTGAAAGAGCTTGGAGAAGAACAAGTAGTATAGTTTAGTAAAAACCGAAGTAGGGGAAGAGAATTAGTAGGAAATACTTTGAAAAGCAAGCTACTTTACATGCAGCTATGTCTAACTTTAAAACTTAATACACATTATTTAGGTTTTATGGGAGAAGCAGGAGGATGCACTAGCTTTTTTAGTGTTAAGTGGAGTCTGAGTGGTAACAATGAGAACAGCTGTGGTTATAGGAAGCATCTCAAGGTTGGTTTGGGGTGGAGTAGGGGAAGAGTAACTTTGTCCTATCCAGGTTTTTTTTAAAGATGTTACATTAAGAAACTAAATAAAATAAGTGTGTGTGAATTATATGTAAGAATATAAGATCTACTATAATATGAGCATCCTGAGGACAGGGGTATTATTAATTTTGCCAACTTTTATATCTTCATCCCCTACTCCCATAGTAGGCATTGATATGCATTGGTTAAATGAGTTACTGAGAAGGCCAAGAGTTCTAATCACAAAGTAAATAAATCCCTCAGTAGGAAGGGTATTTATAGTTTAGGCATTTAAGGAATCAGACATAAAAGAGGAGAAGACAAATGGACTTAGCAAAATGTCCAGAAATGAGGCAATGAAAAGAAAAGTGGTAAAATATCCAGTCCTTATTGGATGGTAGTCAAACAGCATGCCATGAATGTATAACACTTAGGACACATAATAGGCACTCAATAAATCTTGCCCAAATTAAAGGATAATATAAAGCCTAGTCCAAAATAGCAGCAATTGCATTGTTAACTGTGATTTAAGATTACTACAGTTAAAGTAGAAGATAGACTGGATGTGGCAGAAGACATTACAAGCAATGAGAGTATTTAGGGATCTATTGAGGATCTCAGGAGTGATTGGGAGGTTAGAGCCCATAGGATTTGACAACTAATTCCATGTAATGATGAAGAGAGCATGGTAAAGATCAAAGGCTCAATTGCACTGTACTGATGCCATGAACTAAGTAGGGAAGAGTAGTCGTTCTGTGAAAGAGTTCAATTCTGTTTCTCATATCCTGAGCTGAGGCTGTTGTGTGGCATCTGTAGAAAAGTTACAGATAAGAAATGCAAGATTTAAATTCAGAAGTGATAATTAAGGACTTATGATGTAGATTTAGAGGTAACTAGTACAAGACATATAAAATCCACACAAATAAGTGAGATCATTAAGAAATAATGATGTAGAATATAGCATGAAAAAGGAAATAAAAGACTGATTCTGAGAAATTTGAACATTTGAGGAACAGTAGAACAAAAAGGAGACAAAAAGTGGCTAGAGAAAGAATGTCATTGGAGTAACTTATGTGAACAAACTCAAGACATTTTGAGGAAAAAATGATTTATCATCATCTCACATTTTTATCAATTTCTATGTGCATTGTTTCATTTAATCTTCAAAGTAATATATTGTTATCAGAGGCTGATAATAGTAGTTGAGATTAAAAATTTGTCTTTTACGATACTAGATCTCAAATTCACAGAGGGATGTGATTCTGAAGCTTAACCAAATGCAGACTGAGAACAGATGTTTGGATTTTGCCACCACGATACCACAGGTATCCTTTGAGAAAACACATTCTATAGAGGAGTGGAAAATGGAGCTGGAACGCAAGGAGTGAGAGTCATTGGGTGGTAGGAAAGTAGAGGCAGTTATTAACACTAACACATGCACAATTATTACAGACTTAAAACGACACTTCCAATTACCTATAAATAGAAAGTAGAGGGAGGAATGTTAAAGACCTTAGGAGAAAAATGATAGGCCTCAATATTTGAAGTACTTAAGCTATTTATGAATTTCATGAACCTTCATTTGTGAATATATTATAGCAAGAGGGAAGAATTTATCAGATTAAAACAAAACTTGTCTCTGAAAGAGTACAAAAAATAGATTTGTACTTATCACTAAGCTCTTGGGCTCATTTCAACCAGATATATAAAATTAAACTAAGGTAAAGCCATTTTACTCAGACTAATTTATACATCCCTACATGAATTAATTATGGGTTTTAGACAATTGAACTTTTAACATTTATGTGCATGTTGGATATCTTTAGATTACAGAGAAGAAAGTAAACAGTTCCTTGGGTGGTCTTATATATTGCCATACTTATAGTTCATTTACTTCACGGTTCACCCACCCCAAACTGAAAAGCAGTTATGTTCTCATTTTCAAGCCTTCTTAACCTGCAGAAAATGGAGACACTTTCCGCTGGGCCCTGGGACTCTCCTGAAATTGAACACAGGATGTTGAATGTGTATACATTTTTACAGGGAAAATTCCCTGGCTTCCATGAGGATCTCTCTCACTGCCCTTCAATTTCCTTGCTGGGTTGAGCATTGTATGATGTTATAAGCTGGCTTTCAGAAGTAGTAATTTTTTGTGCACCTTTGACTTGGAGAAAATAACCTTGTCACATAGATGTGGCTGAAAGTTCAAAAATTTATTTTCCCTTTTCACAGCATTTTTGTTCCAAAATCCCTTTATTTATTTGTAAAATCAAAGCAGCCATTCAATTCTTGTGGTAGATAATTTGAAGTACTTTGATTTGGTAACTTGTGAGGGAGACAAAAAGCTAGCTTTGAAATCACAAGGTTTTTATTTGGAAAGTTAGTGAAAAAATGATTTTGTTCTTATATAATCAGCAAAATGACCTTTTAACCTTAAAATTTGATTTTCTTTCTTTCACATGATAGAAATAGCAATTTCATAAGCCTCTGTGACATAAATTTTCATGAATTTTTAATTTAGAAATGTAGTCATAAGAAAAAGCACAGGCCCACTAAAATACAGAGTGTAGCAAAAGTAGGTTTACTGCTATCTGTATGGAAAATAATGCAATAATTAATAAAAATAATACAAGAATAAATTCTGTGTTTTGCATACTTAACACTGCAATACTACTTTTGTCCCACCCTGTATTTAACCCATGGCTCTGAACTGCAGTGTTCTCATTAGATACAATTATGTTAAAAAAAAGAGCCCTGAGATTGATATTGATCAAGTAGAAACTATGAAGGGGACCAGTCTGATTAGGAATTCATCATAACTCCAATGAATTGATTATTCTGCATTTTTTCTTGATGTTTGTGATTAGCTATCTTTTCGTAATCCAAAATTGATAAGTTTATGTGAAGGAGAAATTGTACTTTATGACACCACTGAATTTTATATATTAATACAACTACAGATGAACATATATAAACATAGATATTTACCTATATATAATTCATTAGAGATATGACTCAGGAAATTCTTATTTCTTTTTATTTCTCTGAGTAGGAATCCATATTTCTTTTGAGTGAACTAATAATATGTTATATTCAAATAAATGATTTTATCAAATGAATTAGACATTTTTATATTGTTTGGTGCTTACCAGAATAGTCAATTCCCAAATATGAGTATTCTTTATTAAAAAATATCACTTGTCTATACTTTACTTACAGACACTGAATTTCACATTATTGCATCTCTGGCACTTATGAACTGTAACTCAAGGAAGTTGAACAGAAGGAAAAAAAGAAATACTTTTATCCAGCTTTTACTTACTTAAAAAAAATTTACTGTATTTTTTCAGTGCCATTTAGTCCCCTTGTATCCCCCTTCCCCCACAATCACCACACTGTTGTCCATATCCATGAGTCCTTTTTCTTTTTTGCTCAATCCCTCTACCCCCTAACCTCCTCCCACCCTTAGCTGTCCTGCTCTGTATCCAAACTGAGTAGCATATAGGTACAATGTGGTTTGGGAAACAAAAGCAAAGACTAGAGTTGAAGACTGCATGTAAGTATCTCATTTAGAGTGTGTGCTAGCTTTAAGGCTTCTAGCATTTCATTCACTATCTTTGTGCCCATTTTCCTCAGTTCTCAAATGTAGGTATCTTCTTTATCTTCCGTGCTGAATTGCAGGAATATTAATTGTGGTTAGATGAAAATGGTTTATGCGTATAAACCCTCAAAAATATACCATCACGTCCCTTGTGGGTATTTGTAACCATTTTTGCCCCTCCCCAAATTAAACTATCTCACTTCTTCTTATTTCCCTTCTCATTTTCTACCCTCTCATTTCCCTATAATTGCACACTATGCCACAATGATGGCAATATCTGCAATGAAATTTCTTATTCTTCCTCAGTAGGTGTTAGTAGAAAAAGAAAATAATAGTTTATTTGTATATGGAAGAATTGGTGGATGCTTTGGTCCTCCCAAGGACGCCAGTGGAAATAGGATTATTGATAGTGGTACAAATGGTTGAATAAATCATGGTTTCCAGGACTTCTGTGAGCACACTAGATTTTGACCCAGGCAAATGATGGCAGAAGGGGAGAAGCAGGAAGAGCAGCATCACAATCAGGAGGATGAAGAGCTGTCAAAACCCAGATCCTAGCAGATAAAGCCCTTTGTGGATATGGCAAATGTTCAAATGCTGCAACAATATTTTTTCTGTACAACTGAAGCCTTTAGTAGTCTCTATTTACTTCATGGAAATTTATCAAGAAGAAAACATTGCTCAGAGCAAACATCTTTTTAGAGGCATGGAATATCCATACTGTCATTAGTCTTTCGTGAAGTCAGATAATGCTGTTTAATTTTAAGTGTTCATAATGGATTAGATTAACCTGCATTTTTTGCACAGTGTATTTCCACATTGAGGCATTGTTCTAAGGGAAGCCTAGTGGTACCAGGATGGCAGGTCTAGATATAGTTTTGGTTTCACAAGTATGTATTTGGAAAGTTTTTAATCACTTAGCTATTGTATAATTTTGGAATTGTGTTGTCCAGGAGGAAATGGATGTAGTAGTTAAGAGGCAGACTCTGGAACAAGATCTTTTGTTTTATATGCCACTTCTACTCTGGGTGAACTGGGGATAATAAAAATATGAACTTAATAAAACTGATGTGAAGCTCAAGCAAGCTCATAAATATAACAGACTAATGGTACATGTGAGTACTGTAAATAATCTCCTATTAACTATGACTATGTAATTCACAACTAGCTCACTTCTTATACTATTTTAAATATTTATAGAGGCTAAAATTATATATATGTGTATATATGTGTGTGTATATATATATATATATATATATATATATATATATACACTTTTGATACTGAGATTTGGTTAAGTGCATATAGCTAAAGAGCTATAAACATATTTATAGAAGATAGGATTATAATAATTAGTGGTTGACCATCACTAGTTCCATGAAGGACACATATGTGTTTTGTAGTATTTCTATGTGTTGTAGCCTGTTTGTGAGATGATAGCAATTTTGGGGCCATTTTTCTTTAACAAGGATTTGGCAGTCAAAATGAAAACAGTATGGCCGAGTTTCTAACAAACAATTCAATAAAACATTTGGTTTTCTTGATTCTCAATCATCTGTCTTTCTTTGTGACTAAAAAGTACAAGTCATAATGTTTGAATCCCTCATATAATATATATATATTATATATATATTCAACAGAGAATAATCAATAATTTATTGTTATAAATGGCAAATTAAAAACTAAAAGTTAAAACCAGTAAGAGAAGAGGCTCAGCTTATCATACTAATTCTGTTATAGATAGAAATCAAACTACCATTTAACTTAATAGCTTTCATGTTTTTCCTAACTCCAAAATACAGAAGACAGTTTTTCTTCAGAAACACAGAAAATAGTTTTTTTCCTTCAATATCTCGATTCTTTTCTCTATCTGATGTCATTTTCAGACCTGCAAATTACTTATTTCAATTTGAAGATACATTGGATATTACATTGGATATTTTCAGATTGAAACTCAACAGGCAATTCTTTAGTTATTCCTAGAATAAAAAGATATCATATATTAGGAATTGTTTTGGCTAATTTTACAACTCAAACACTAGTTCATATATATATATATATATATATATATATATATATATATATATATTTATCATAGGTTAATCATATATCTATAAGAAATATATATATATTTTTTTCAGAGACTAGCTACTGGTATTGGTTTAGCAAGATAACAAAGGCAGGACTGACATTTTAAAACTAACATCAGAATTCTCCTAAATCATACCTCTTCCTTCTGTGTAGGATAAATTTCTTAACATGCTAGCATGGTACAATGTCTCCCAACATAAACAAATAATGACAGCAACAATGACAATGCAAAAGTGACCTTTTCCTTTCATTATACTCCACAACATTTCTCAGAAGAATCCCAAATACAATTCTGTTTAATTTGCAAACCTCATTCTTTAGCCTAGAACAGTGATTTTTAATCTTTTTCATCTCATGGCACACATAAACTGATTATGAAAATTCTGAGGCACACGAAAAATATATAAAATTTGCCGATCTGACAAAAAAATAGGTATAATTTTGATTCATTCACACTAGGTGGTTGTGAAGGGCTGGGTGTGTGTGTGTGTGTGTGTGTGTGTGTGTGTGTGAGACAGTCTAAGGGGAAAGAGGTCAGTGTCCCTAATCAAACAGTCAGGTATTGCATGGTTTGAACAGTTCTGAAGCAAACAGTGTGAATTACTGGTCTAGGCCAACCAGACTTTTATCCCCATCAGCTTTCTAAATTCCTCCTCTTCAGTCACTGCAAACTTCCATCTTGCCAAGTCCCACTATTAGATCCTCGGCCTCATTTTACTTGAACTTGCTGCCTTATTTTAATAAGGGAGTGAGGATTTGATTTCTTTCTTCTAAGAAATATATCCTTTCCTTGAATTTGAAGACACATCATTCTCTCATTTTCTTCTATTTTCATGGCTTTCACACAATTTCCTTTGCTGGCATTTCCACTTTGTTTTTTGGTTTTTAATAATTGCATTCTTCTAGGGTTCAATGCTTGGCTTTCTTCACACTTCTCTATCTGTACTCACTCCCTGTCAGTTATCTCTGTTGTATACTTTTTTATATGCACCATTGAAATGCTGATGACATCCATATTTATCTCTCCCTCAAAACTCCAGTTTTAACAGATCCAGAGGAGAACTCACATTTTCCACTGCCTTCAATATGATTTTCTCATCTCTTTAGGTGACATCAACATTCACTCAATTTCTTGTAATAAAAATCTTTTTTTCTTCCACTAAATATGTAGTATATCAAAAGTTCATCTAACTGTTCTTTAAAATAGACACTGAAGCTGATGAACACTACCTCTACAAATATTCTACTAGCTTGAAGCACTATACCCTTTTTCCTAAGTGCTAAGGGATGATAGTTATAAAATTCAAAGTCAGAACATCATTCTTGCCTGCTTAAACCCCAAACTTAGGATACAATGCAGGATCGGTAGTAGCCTGACTACCTCAATGAGTTCAGCTCTGATCTCTCTTCTCCATGATCACTTAGAGCTTGAACACATAGAGCCTGTTCTTACGCCTGGGCCTTGCACTTGGCTGTTACCTCTACCTGAAACACTCATAATCTAGGTCGCCATGTAGCTAATTACTACTTTCTCCAAGTATCTGTTCAAATATCACCTCATCAGAGAAGCCTTTTTCCAACCAGATGTAAAATAAAACTTTCAACAAAACAAACAAGCAAATATAACCAGGGACATTAAAATAAAGAACAAATTGACAGTAACCAGAGGGGAGGGGAGAGAGATATAGCAGGGAAAAAAGGGAAGGGTCATCAAGGAACATGTATAAAGGACACATGGGCAAAGCCAAAGAGGGGGAGGATGGAGGATGGGAGGTAGGGGTGGGTGGGGTGGGGAGAATGGTGGCGGGAAAATGGAGGCAACTGTACTTGAACAACAATGAAAAAAAATGGAAAATAAAATAACACTTTCCATTGAGTCATACTCTAGCCTTTTAGCAATTTTGGTTTTCTCTTCATGGACCTTTTTTTTTATCACTTGCAATCTTACTGTAGATTAATCAATTTACTTGTTTGTGGCATGTCTTCATATTTAAAATGAAATATATGTGTGTGTCTTGGTTTTCTACTGAATTTCTATACCATAAAAAACTACCCCCCTCATGGTAGGTAACCAGTATTTCTTGAAAAAATAATAGAGTTTAACACAGCATAGAATAGGAAACTACTTTGAATTGAAAGTTATACAGCATTACTCCTAAAAAGATGAGGTCATGTTCCCCAAGCTTCCTGAAGTCACCTGCTCCTAGGGCTCTCCTTCCCTCTCCTGCATCTTCTCTCCTCTCTATTTTTTCTTCCCTCTAGCCTCTGTGTAGTCATAAGAGGAAAAAAAAACTTAAAAATTCCTGCAACCTTATTAGAAAATTATGTACCATACCAGAGTAGTTACTGACACCCTCAGTTACATAACTAAAACACCTGTTAAAAAACCTTCATAAACAAAAATCCTCATCCTTGGCAGGGAGTATGCTGGTCTCCCCTAATGCCTGTATGAAAATCTTAATGTTTGTTTCTCTCTCTTCCTCTCTCTTGTCTTGTCTTTCCTTTTCAGTCTAAAATGGGGTAGTGTTACAATAGAGATATGCCAAGGCTGGCTGCTCAGTGAGGCACCAAAGCCACCAGGGCATGCTACTTTCTAAGGCAGCCTATCTCAATTTCCAAGAGCTCTAGTTTTAAAAACGCCCTCTCTATATGATGAGCTAATATTTGCTTGGCTGTAACTTTGATCCATTGGTCCTATTTCTGCTAGCTGGGGCTCCTGAGCATAACTGTTTCCTGTGCAGAAATAGAACAGCTGCTTAACACCTCCCATATGCTATTGCTTTATATAGTTACAAATTGTAAATCCCCCAGCCTCCAGCACCTCCACCATACACTTTGTCAGCCTTCTGTTCTCTGTTGTAAATAAATTCAGCTCTGTAGCCTTTCCTCAAATGACCCATTTCCCAAACACTTGATTACTTATTAACTTGAGAGAGAGGACAAAGCCCTTTCTGGGCAAATTAGCCATTTTGGGGATTTTTAATTCAGGGAGGGACATAGAGTATAATGTAAATCAATTGTGAATTCTGATTTTAATAGCTTAACTATTTAGGTGCAGTTTATTTAAAGTAGCACATGTTTATTAATTTCCTCATTAAACAGTATCAAGTGTCTAAGCGTAAAGCACTATAGCACGATTAAAATAAGTGTAAGATATCAACACAGGTCTTAAAAAGTTTGGTTCAGATTTGCAATTGCTAAATTTTCTTACGAGCTTTAAAATGTCCTTTAAGTCATTTGGCACCCAATGATCTTATTAAAGGATGCATAAGGGTTTAGTAGTGTCCTTAGTGCACCTCAGGGTTACAGGGCTGAACTGAAGAAAGCTAGGCCACTAGGCTATCTCCTAGGTAATGGGTTCTGCATTTTGTCTCCCTCTGGGTAAATGGTAGCTACACTCATTTTATTAGCTTGTGGGTTATAAGTTAATTTAGGGGGAATATGCTATTACAGATTTGGATGAGTTCCTTAAACTCCATTAAAACTTTGACTGTAAGATGCATTAATAGTGCTTCAAAGTCAGTCACTCAAAGATTGATGGAGTATATAGAATGGAACATTAAGTGGAATATTTGATATGAACTATTAAATCTTTCAGAAGAATTCTTTGGAGGTTTTTGAATACCCATTTATGTAATTTTTTTCAATTTTAGATAGGGATTTTGGTATTGTTCTAATGTATGTATCTGTGTTAATACTTGTGAATGAAAATAGTATAAAAATTAGGGTTGCCTGTTATGATTCTATTGTGATGAATTAGTTTATCAGGTGAAGTCCCCAGGGAATTCTTACAAACTATCATAGCCTAATAGTATTAAATAAGGAAGATCCTGGAGATCTCTGAAATTTATAAATACCTATGAAGTTTCAGGAAAGGAACTAACCTTTGTTTTGTCCCAGGAAGTTTTCAAATGGTTCTAAACCCATCTTATTTACTCAATATAATTTTTAGGTACATATTATTTTTTAGTATCCATAGTTTTCATTTGTGAAAACTAGAACTCATAAATTTATTCCTGTTGTCCATATAATTTAGAAAGACCAGTATTTAAATTTAGATCTGCCTTATTCTAAATCCAAGAAATAGTGCAGCCACTATTAATTTAATATCCCAGGGTGTCTGCTGGAGAGTAATGATTATAATACAATATTCTGATTTCAGTTTTTAGAATATGTTGTCAGTTAACTATAAGTAGATAGTATGAATAGTGAATGAACTAATCTCTTATGGATCATAGTCCTGTGAATATCCAAATAAATACTAACTAGGACAAATAAGGAAGTTATATGTGTTATTATAGTCTTGATAGGGCTCATAATATTGAAAGGAAAATATTTTATTTCTTTTCAGAGTAATGAAGCTGTGTTTCAAAAAGGTTAAATTACATGTCCACAGCTACACAGCTGGAAAAATGCAGAGCTGAGATTCAAACAGATTCTTACTGCATCTTATAAACTTGCTCTTTTTATACTAGAATAATGATGTATGTTTGGCTTCAGTGTCATCTGAAATCAAATGAATGAGAGACATATATGAATTAGGGAAGTTGGAAATTTATTTGTTTTGTTTAATTTTTTTTTTTTTTTATTTTGGAAATGTGATAAATATATAACCAAGAAAAATACCCTAAAGCAAAACTTCTCCACTTGGAATTTCTTCTTGGACTACAAATTTCTTTCACATTTTCAATCATGTTCTTTGTTTTAGTTGGAGTGTAAAGCTAGGTATTGTGAAAAGACAAACCTTGACACAAAATTTGGCTTTCCATCCTATGAAGTCCAATGTGGATCAGATCTTTCCTGCCAAACAGTGACTAAAATTCTATCTTTTAGCTATGTCATTTGGAACCCAGGCTTTCAAAGTCCCCAGAGAAGGGCTGAAGGGCTTGGCATTCATGTAGAACGATTTCAAACACCAAGCTTATGCATGGGTTATATCACCTTTATTCGAATCCCATTGGCAAGAACCTGGTCAAGTAGCCACAGCCTAACTGCAGAGGAGGCTGGTACCTGTATTGCAGCACATGGGTATTTGGACAGCACTTTGAGTCTGTGCCAGGCCTCCAGAAGAATTTGTTTAACAGATTGCTTCTTGCCAGGCACCAAATACACATTCCTAGGCAAACTGGACACATACCTGATTCATTGTAATGTAGTCGGAAGTGAGTAGTGCAGCATAATCGGTAGGTGGATATTGCCCTGGAAATCACAAAAACATATGCCAATATTGGGTCCTAAGTTGAGAAAAGAAAATATAAAGTATTTTAGGGGGGAGGTTTGAGAGATGTACACACTCGTTTCCAAATCAGAACACTGCCTTTGAGACATTGCCCAAAAATATCAGCAAACTCCCCCGAGAAAGAACTTGATGTGAGTTTGTTTTGCATTCTCTTGCATTGTTTAGATTGGTTACCTTTGGAAAAAGCAAAGATGAATAAAGGTTATATTTGTTTGAAATCATCAGGCTAATTCTAATATATATGTGCAGGCATGTAGGCACTAGAGGGATGAGTCAGTCGAAATTTCAGTGATTTTAGAATGATTGCACTACTTTGAAAGATTAGATAGAGAAGTTCAAAGAGCACAATAACTACAACCAATTTAATACTGAAAGGACTTCAAATTGATCTTCAAAGTGATATTAAGATAGATAAAATAAACGGGGGTTTAAGGGAAGATTCTCCATGCCAATGAGAAGACAGCTATTTAAACATTATTTTGACAGCTGAGCAATTTCCAGATTGAGTTATTATTAAAGAGTAGTGGAGGAGTTGAGATTAGAGTAGATTTGATTTCATTTTTTCAAACTACTCCCTGTGCTTTCTATTATATGTAAAAAGTGAATCAGCCTATAAGGTCACCAAGGATAAGTAAGTGAATTATGCCACTAGATTGCAACTAGTCTTGAAACATTCTGAAAACATTTTGACATTTAACCATCTCTTCTACTTTAAAACAAATAAACATTTATTTTTCCAAGCAGATAAATATTTGTTTTAGGGGTAATGACTCAAACATACTGATTTTCTTTTCACCAACTGTTGATTTTTTAGTTGGTTTTATGCAATATACTCTCTGGAAAAATATGTGTTATAGTTATTTTGGTATCATGATTGATAACTTGAATAAAGTCATGTTTAATTGAAAATACAGAAAACACATGAACTGAACGATTACAAAATGCCATATGAAAGATACCTGAAAAACTGTTAGATAAAGGGAAATATTTATCTTGCCTTTCCTGTATGAACTGTACTGTTAACCAAATAGTACCTGAGAAATATCTCTTCATAAAAATATTACAGGTAGTACATTAAAAAGAAATGTAAAAATAGAATATGACCATTTTGTAAGCTCCGATAAATTAATAGAGATAGGCCCAATGACTGGTGGCTTTAACATCAGAAAAGGACAGACAACTATCTATTATGTGCCTCCTGATGAGAGAACACAACACCACCTACAGTAGCACAAAAGAGGTAGAACCTGAGTCTGACCCAGCTTCCAATTTAAAAAGTATGCAGAGAACAGAGGAAGAATATTGAATTTCACCAAGAGATTGCAACTAGCAAAATCCAGTCTGTGGAAAATGTACCTGAAAAAAAAAATAAACAGAGGAAAACTATTGATTAAAAAAGACTTAAAGGATGTAATACTCTTTCAAAATGGGCAAAGTTAAACCATATTGTCTATGTAATGATATCTAGGTAATAAATCTATTTAAAATTAAAACAAGGAGTAGTTACAGTAAAAGCAGAACAGCTGTTTCTTTTGGAGGGAAGGGGAGACTGTGATGGGCATGTGGCCTATGGAAGTGGCTTCCAGGATGAGAGAGGAGTTCTATCTTCATGCAAACTGTAGTTACAATTTGTTCATTTTGGAGAAATTTGCTAAGCTATACATATATTTTTTTGTGTGGTTTATCTATTTTAAATGAAATAATTTTATACATTTAACAAATATTTATTATAAACTATCTGAAGACCTCTGAAACATTAAACAAAAATGCATGTGAGTAAATTCAACTAGTACTTCAATTTATTGCAAGGCAAACCTAATGGTAAAACTCCTTGATGTGTTATTCAACCACTTTCACTCCAGACAATTTTTATTTCTGCTTTTTCTTGTCAAAGAAACCAGTTGCTTGCATTTTCTTTTTCATCCAAAAGACATATTGATTTTACTAGGAGGCTAAATGGTACCATTTTGCTTCCCGAAGCCTATTTCTTCTCTAAGTTTCTAAATTTCAGATCCGTCATTTTGACAGTATTTTTTGTCTACCTTATCATTTTGCCTTCTAGTTTAAATGTCTTTTAGGATTACTTTTTCTGAATCAGAACTTCATAAGTGTTGTATTAAATATTACAGAAAGAGATCAGGTTTGAAGGTAGCAGCAATGGCCTCATAAGAGAGCCATACACTGGAAATAAGAGGAATTAAATGAGTAAGGGGAAGATTTCTTCCATAGGCTTAAAGTGACAGAAAAGTGGAATTGCTAAGGCTATTTGTCTAGCCCACATGGGAAAGTTATTTATCAAACAGTAAAAGTAACCATACATGAACAAAATAGAAAAATAACATATTTGTAGCTATGTTTTTGTAGACATGTTATGGACTCCTCATTACACAGGCCCATTTTGAATTGGACTCCAGAATGGTAATTTATGAGTATTGAACAGTTTCTGACTCAGACAACCAAGTCACATAAACATGAGTTCAGAGGATATAAACTTCTGGCCAAGATGGAGGCGTAGGTAGACACACTGTGCCTCCTCACACAACCAAAAGAAGGACAACAGCAATTTAAAAACAAAAGCAACCAGAACTGACAGAAAATTGAAATGTTTAGAAATACAACAACTAAGGAGTTAAAGAACATTCATCCAGACCAGTAGGAGGGGCGAAGATGAGTAGCTGGGTGGAGAGGACTTGCAGCAAGGTGGTGTTTGGAGGACCCAGTGAGGTAGCAGACTGTAGACCGGGAGGTCCCATATTTGCATGCAGATAAGCCAGGAAGAGCAACTGGGGAGCAAGACAGACCATACAACCCAGAGTTTCAGTTCGGGGAAAGAAAGCCTCAAACCTCTGACTAAAAACACCAGTGGGGGTTGAGGCTGCAGCAGGAGAAACTCACAGCCTCACAGGAGAGTTCATTGGAGAGGCCCACAGGATCCTAGAACATACACAAACCCACCCACCTGGGAATCAGCACCAGACAGGCCCAATTTGCTTGTGGGTAGTGGGGGAAGTAACTGAAAACCATCAGAGATCAAAGCAAGCATCATTGTTCCCTCTCAGACCCCTCCTCCACATACAGGGCCACAACCCAACAACTGGGTTGCTCTGCCCTGGTAAACACCTAAGGCTACGCCCCTTACTATGTAACAGGCATGAGGAGGCCAAAAAAATGGCCCAAAGGAAAGAGCAGATAAAAGTTCCAGAAAAAATACAAATAAGGGATGACGAGATAGCCAACCTATCAGATGCACAGTTCAAAACACTGGTAATCAGGATGCTCACAGAATTGGTTGACTTTGGTTGCAAATTAGATGAAAAAATGAAGGCTATGCTAAGTGAAATAAAGGAAAATGTACAGGGAACCAATAGTGACAGGAAGGAAACTGTGACTCAAATCAATGGTGTGGACCAGAAGGAAGAAAAAAAAAACATTCAACCAGAAAAGAATGAAGAAACAAGAGTTTTAAAAAATGAGGAGAGTCTTAGGAACCTCCAGGACATCTTTAAACATTCCTACATCTGAATCATAGGGGGTACCAGAAGGAGAAATGGAAGAGCAACAAATTGAAAACGTATTTGAACAAATAATGAAGAAGAACTTCCCCAATCTAGCAAAGGAAATAGACTTCCAGGAAGTCCAGGAAGCACAGAGAGTCCCAAAGAAGTTGGACCCAAGGAGGACTGCACCAAGGCACATAGTAATTACATTAGCCAAGATTAAAGATAAGGAGATAATCTTAGAAGCAGCAAGAGAAAAGCAGACAGTTACCTACAAAGGAATTCCTGTAAGACGTCAGCCGATTTCTCAAGAGATCTTGCAAGCAAGAAGGGGCTAGAAAGAGGTATTCCAAGTCATGAAAGGCAAAGACCTGCATCCAGGATCACTCTATCCAGCAAAGCTATCATTTAGAATGGAAGGGGAGATAAAGTGCTTCTCAGATAAGGTCAAGTTAAAGGAGTTCATCATCACTAATCTCTTATTATATGAAATGTTAGAGGGATTTATCTAAGAAAAAGAAGATAAAAAATATGAACAGTAAAATGGCAGCAAACTCACAATTATTAACAACCACACCTAAAACAAAAACAAAACAAATTAAGCAAACCACTAGAACAGGAACAGAGTCACAGAAATGGAGATCACATGGAGGGTTATCAGTAGGGGAATGGGAGGCGGAGAGAGGAAGCGAAGGTACAGAGAATAAGTAGCATAAATGCTAGGTAGAAAATAGACAGGGGGAGGTTAAGAACTGTATGGGAGATGTAGAAGCCAAAGAATTTATATGTATGACCCATGGACATGAACTAAAGCGGGGAATGTGGGTGGGAGGGTGTGTGCAGGGTGGAGGGGAATAAAGGGAGGAAATGCAACAACTGTAATAGCGTAATTAATAAAATATATTTAATTAAAAAAAAGCATGAGTTCAAACCCCATCTGTGCTAAAGGTAATGTTGGAGGTAAGGGAACGGGAGAGATGTGCTTGCTCATGTAAAGATCTTATTGCTTGTCAGTTCTTGGGCTCAGTAACAGCCTTAAGCAGGCAATGTTTCATAACTATAGAATCAAGGAATTTAAAAAAATATGGCTGTAAGTAACCTGTGCCTGCCTGTGTGTGTGATGATGTTTAAAATCCTTGTCTTGTTTGTGAACAGAAAGAATCAGTATCCTAAGACCCGGAAGACTGATCATTTTTCTTGGCTCAGGTGTCCAGTCCACCCACTCTGTGGTGTCTTTAATGTCTTATTAACTTATTGACAACATCCTATGTACACTCTAACCTCAAAATAACATTTTCAAGTAATTATTTGCTGACTGATATGAACCTTCTAGCTTTTTCAGTTCAGTATTTTCTGAGGCAGTTCTTTATTTTGCCTGTAGAGAGGTTTTCTAAGGTGCCTAAAAGATTGTTGCCAGTTCAGCCAGGCCACAAAGTCAGGCTAAAGAGAGAGGATTGTATGCCAACAATTTCATTAAAGTAAAACAATGAAGGTAATTATAGCATTTTCACCCATGATACATGTATTCTGTAGCTATATAATCAAGAATTGATTGCAAGCCTATTTTCAAATGAAATATATTTCTAAGTATCTGTAGGATCTGTACCTAATGAGGCAGAAGTGCAATCAGGGGTCAGTTAGGCCTATTCCCACCTCCAGTCTCATTTTGCTGCCTGCCTGGTGTGAGAACAACACAGTTAAATTTCCAGGAGCCCGCGACGTTATCAAAAAGTCACTGACCAATCACTTCCTAATCTTTGAATCTTTTTTTCTGTATAGTATTGCAAATTATCTTTGGGTGAAGCGAACCTTGTTTGTACTCCCCTGGGCTTAACTACCACTTGTAACTTACAGGTTCCCCTGGAAGAAGGGCAGTTCATTGTGTGCTGGAATGTTTTGTCTCTTCTCTCCTTCCAGAACCCAAAACCTCAGAACTACCATGTCTTACTTACATGAATTCATTATTTTGTCCCTCACCAAATAAGAAAATGACTTTAATTTTTATTATTATTTATTTATAGTTTCTCAAAGAATTTTTCTCAACCAAAATATATTATCTATAGACAATGGGAACAAAAAGTTAACAGGTAAGAGTTTCGCTTTATATTGAGGATGGTTTTGTCTATTATTAATTAGGCAGTACACTCCTAGTCTACGATTATGAGAGAATTGTTTCCAGAATTGCCTAATGAGAAACTTGGGAGTCACCTAGTTCACTTCACTGACTACCTTCTGTCAAAAGTAGTCTGTTCTGTCTCATTAACTATTTTTTCTCTATCTTCTTTGTTCTTGCCTTAGCTGCTGCCCTGTAACTCCTCTCTCTGCTTTCAGGCTTGTCTTCTCCTTATCCAGTCTCCAGACTTACTAACAGTCTCCAAATTGTGGTTAAGGATACTTGAAAAGACCAAAGTCAACATATCTATCTATGGATACCATACCTAAAACCATTATATACTCATATATTTGAATTTAAACTATCTCCACCCAGTCTTCTTAGAAGCTATTTGATAAGTGATCAAATATAGTGAGCAAATTTTGATAATTCCTTTGAATGGGGGTAAATAGAGTACAGTATTTTAGGTATGGTGGCAAATGATTGTTGGGGACATATATATATTGAAACAACTTAAGACCCGTAGCCCTGAATTCTTTCTTTTTCTCTCTAGGAGTTGACAGTTTGGTGAGAAAGATGTAACACACAAACTACCCTTGATTGGAGACTCTAGGATCCTGTTTTGTGACAAGGATAATTTCCCAAGTCAAAATATTCTGGGGCATTTTATTATAAAATTAAATTATAGGGCCATAATACTTATTTTTTACTCTGTAAAATATAGTATATCCTATATTTTTTATGTATAAAATTCTGTGTAGTAATTCTTATGTACCATGAAGTTTAAGAAACTGCTAAAATAGACTAAAAGAAGAAATAAAAAATTGGCTTGGCTGCCATTGAAATATATTTGACTTTGTCAGTTAGGGCTACTATAACAAAAATACTACAGAACAGGTGGCTTAAAAACACGTATTTATTTCTCATAGTTCTAAATGCTGGGATAGTTTGGTGTCTGGTGAGGATCCTCCTTCTGGCTGATAGAAGGCAGTATTCACTCTGTGCCTTCACAGGGTGAGGAGAGAATTCTGTGCTCTACATCCCTTTATAAGGGTACCAGACCCATCATAATGACTCCCCCTCCATTATCAAATCACAATCACCTGAGCACCTCCCTTAGGCCCAACTGCAAGTGCCATCACTTTGGGATGGTGGGGGGTGGGGCACAAACATTTAGATCCAGATAGCAAGAGTGGAGTCCCAACTCACTCTTGGTTAAGTTGCTTTATGACTCCACTCTCTTTCATCAAACATCAGTCTTTAGCCTTTATTAAGATAATTGGCTGTCAATGGTCAGATTAAATGGAATTAATCATGCAGGCATAGAGGGACAGTTTAAAACTCATTTCACATCTCACTTTCTCCTCCAGAAATATAATAGTAAAATTGAAGGAGTAACAATTTAAAATCCATAAGCACCTTGCATACATAGAATTTTACCTTAAAATGAACAAAATATATGCTTTGAAAAAATAAGAATAAAATTTTAGACATTTTTAGGAAATTATTTTATTTTATTTATTTTTTAAAAGATTTTTTTTTTTTTAGAGAGGGAAGGGAGGGAGATAGAGAGAGAGAAGCATCAATGTGCAGTTGCTGAGGGTTATGGCCTGCAACCCAGGCATGTACTGGCTGGGAATCAAACCTACAACACTTTGGTTCACAGCCCATGCTCAATCCACTGAGCTATGCCAGCCAGGGCTAAGAAAGTTATTTTAGACTGATACTTTCAGCATCCTTCACTTTAGAAAAGTAAGTAAGTCTTACTGAAATTCTGTGTCAGACATTGGGCCTCAGCTTGGGGAAGTTTCCCCAAACAAGTGGAGGTCACCAAGGTGAAGGCCATAGTAAATACTTGCACAGCTGAGCTCAGTTTGCCATTGTCTTAGGTAAACATTTCAATTTCATTGTGAATCTCTTCTTGTAAATATTCAGATTTATGAACTTATTTTTAATTTGATTTATATGAGACTACCTTATAACTAATAGCATCAAAGTATTTAGTAGAGTCAAAGAAAAATACATTAACAGTTTTTTTCTGAATGATAGCATTCACCTTCAGGTATATCTTTTCATAAAACAGACTTAGATTCCTTTTGTGTGTGTGTGTGTATGTATTATTAAAGTTACTTTTTATTTTTAACCAGGACCAGTTAATACAATAGTTTTAAAAAGAGTAATTTTGATGACAGAAATGGGTGACAAAGTAAACAGTGAATTTAGTTGACAATATTAAAATTTCTAATCAAATCTGATCCCTGAGAAAGAAAGCAACATTTTATAATTTTTGGTTTTTTTGTTTCTCCTTAAGCTATTTTAGTGTGTTTGCATATGGTTTTGTTTTTTATTTTGCTATTTTTGAACATCTGTGTGTTAATAAAATTTCTAAAATACACCATTTCCCACTGTAAAGCGAAACAGCATATCTGAATGTGACCTAAAATGTTGAATGTCTGAGATTAACATCACAACATGTCTCCAAGCCAGGGAGTCACATGAAGGAACCCTGCTAACGTGGCCCCATTGTAAAGGTCATTGGAGAATCACAGCACACTTCTCTCTCTCGGATGCAGACTTCCTCTTCTTGTTCTCCTTTACTCAGATAACAACTATTTTATAAGCATTTCCTGACCTCTCCCCAGGCATATTAGTGCATTTCCCCCTCTTATCCTAATTGAAGCTCACATGATGCTTTTCCTATGCTTTTATGTGCCTTTGGTTTTACTTTGTTGTAAGATTTATCACGTGTCACTGGGTTTTTTATTTGCTTCCGTCTCACCTATTTGATAATGAAATGCTCAAGACCACGATTCCCATACATGTCTGTCTCAGCATCGGTCATACTCCTTCAGACTTCATGTGCACTTGAACACATTACATGAAAGAGTGACCTTCACAATTTCCTTAAAGTCTCATACTAAATTCTCACCCACTGTTATCTCATATAAATAAAGATATTCATGGTTAAAATAATTAGTGTAGTCTAATAATATTATATACAATCTTTAGTTTGGTGGGTTTGAGTTCCTAATACTCTGAGATATTACTTTAAAAAGTCAAGCTTTAGCTAATTTGGACAGAAACATGTGGGGGCATTGAGGTGGAATTGTTTTCTTTTTTGACAGATCAAATGTTCAATAAAGCTTTATCAGACACATGCTGTGTGCCAGGCTGTGTGTTAGATATGGGGTAGAAAATGACCGAGGTGGCATACTGTCAACCTAGCACAGCAGTTTAGAGGAAGAACTTGAGGGTGAAACATCTTTATTTATCCTACGTCTTTGGTGTGAGCAAATTACTCTGTTATGTTTTATTGCTTTTTTCCCTCATTATAGAAAACTTGGAAAATATAGAACTCTTTTATTATCTTATATCCCCAATAAAGCTTAACTATTAACATTTACAACATTTATTTTCAACCCTTTCCTCTTCTATTACACATCACTTCCAAAATTAGGACTACAACATATATGTGCCTTTGTATATTAATAGTTTTCTTATTTAGCATCTCTATATTATCCCTTCACATTATTATATTGATTTTTCAAAAATATGTTAATATATTTCTCTTTCTCCTATTATCTAATTTCTAAATTATTTTTTATATTTTTTGGTACTGCTATAAAAAACATGCTTACTTATAATCCTTGATCACATACATGATGAATTCTTTACAATGCATCACTAGAAGGCATATTATAACAAAAGACTTCATTGCAAGAACACAAATTCATCAAGGCTGCTGAAATCTACTTGTTTAAACAGTTTTGAGTATTTCTTTATGGATTATCAGGTTGTTAGTAGATAATAATAATTATTTTAAAACATTTAAATATTTTTGTATTTTATCACTTCCCTAGAAATACAAATTTTTGTAGTTTAAAGTTTCTAAAGAAGTAGTGAGCCTTTTTAGCTTTTTAGTTCTGAGTTTTAATGGTGAATATTATAGTTTTTATCCATAAATTTAATGTTGGCTATTGGTTTGAGGTTATATTTATATTTATTAGGTTAGGGAATTTTGACTTTCTGATGTGATAGAGATTTTGTAATACTGAAAACATCTGAATTCTTATTAACAATACTTACTAATGATATAATGTGATTAAAATTCTGTATTAATTTATAGGTAGCTTTTTATTACAGTTTGACTTGGATGTTCATAGTTACAATTGATCTATATTATATATTTTATATACTATGTATTATGTAAAATGTATTTTTCATTTGGCTTTGGTATCACTCCATATCTGTAATATGAACTGCAATTTTTCAAAGTGTCCTGTACATAGGACAGGGATTATTCTCTTACAATTTGAAAGACCTTCTAAAATCTTAAGCATTGATATATCCACTTCAATCACTACATTCATTCCACACAATCTTCTCACTTTCTTATTCTCAGAGCAGCTCTTTTGTCTTCATCATCATTATCTGATCTTTTGGTTCTTTTGAATTGATCACTGTATTCCAAGTTTACAGCCTTTAAAAATTTTCTTACCTATCCCTGTGGAGCTAGATACCTCAACCCCTGACTAATCCAAATTTAGCCCAACACTCAGTTACTAATTCCAAAACGCAGGCAGTTGAAAACCAATTATAGCCCTCTTCAGGGAATTTCCCATAAGACTTACAATGAATGTTGAACGGTACTCATAAATAAATAAATATGCACTCAAGAACACATTAGAGTGTAAACTTGAAGACATGAATGTTTGACTCTTGTTGACCCTTGTACCTCTGCATATAGAAAAGTAGTTCCCCATTGTGTGTTGGCTGAATGAATGAATGAACGTATTTCTTCAATCCCTACTGTTTTACCTGACTTCCATCTGTAGTATTTGCCTATCGCTCACCATAGTATTTACGTAAGACTCATCCATTGTACAATATTTACCTACTTTCATCCTTCATGTGGCCTGGCCTCTGTCCTGATTGTCTGCAGTCTCAGTGGTCACACTTTATACTCGAAGATTATTGAACTAAATGCAGTTCTCCGAATCTACCCTACATACTCACAGCTCTGTGCTTTACACTCAGTTGTTTGTCTGAAAAACTGTAGGGTCACTTTTGCCTGTTTAGCTCCTTTTTTTTTTTTCATCAAACTCATTTTAAGAACTAGATGTTTTGTGAAGTCCTCCCTGGCTGCTTCCCTTGGATCGTATCTATCTTCTTTGTTCTCCCATCATATGTTGTGCATCCTTACACTGCAGCATTTAAGCCGCCATGTCCTACCTTTCATGCCTGCCTACTTACTTCTCTGGATCTTCTTCAAATTTGTGAGCACTTCAAACATAGACACTGCCTTTAATTTCTGGGTCCCCAGCACCTCACACAATGGATATCATGTTCATGATTAATGAGTCAATGACAATTTAGATTATAAACCTACTCACCACCTTTGCTTTATAGCATTGTTCTCATTTTATGATGTTTTTGGAATATCTTTTACATGAAAATAATTAAATTTCTAAAAATGTTTACTTTTCATAGATGTTTTATTTGAAAAGCAAAAATTATGGCATTGCTTAATAACTACAGGTTTGTGTTCTAAAGGAAACTGAAACCCCAGAGGGGTTAACAGTTATAACCTGTGAAAGTTTCAGTTTCAGTTTTTTTTTTCTTTTTATGTAGCACTGCTGCTCTCTGCATCAGTGTGTGAGTGGAGGAGTCCTGAGCAGGGAGTCAGTACCCAGAGACTCTGAATGTGATGGAAGAAGCTCTGGTGGTGGCTGTGTGCGCTGCTGGTTCAGTATTTACAGAGTCAGGCAGAGTGGATGATCCAGTCAACCTTGGACCAACTCATGCTGTTTTCTATTTCTGTTGTCTTTTTTTATATTGCCAACCCACTCATTAACTGCCGAAAAGGAAGGAACCTAGGGAGAAGGAGATGCAACCTAAAGCATACTTAGGGTCACTATCTGTACAAGAACAACTCCAAAGGCATTTATAGTAAACCTGTGTCATCTCAATGCCAAACTCTGAAATTAACACATCAGCATTCTCTGCCCTTATTTTCTTACTTCATATAAAATTAAATAATCTCTTCTGTCTACCACATACTTAACTTAATGGGTAATAGTCCTACAGGAGTCAGTGTCCATGAAATAATTTTTTTTATATCTTGTATTTTGATTTGTTTGTTTTTCTTCTCTTTGATTCGTTTTTGCCATTGACACTTGATTTCTTTTGCCTTGTGTTCTTTTTATATTGATCTTTATTGGCATTGTATTTTCAATGTCCCTTCTCTTCAAGTAGTAGCATTTTCTGTTTATAATCTAAAGTGTGGAAAATAGAGTTTCTGGCTACAACTTACGTTACTGCACTTAGGTCTTGTTATCCCTCACAAGTCTATATATCCCTTTTAAATGACCTATATTTCTTCATTGGTAGTACTTTTGAAGGTTAATCATAGTAAACAAATGCTCTTCAAAATTACCATGAGCGCCTTAGCTAAGAATGTAGACCATAAGGATTATTAAAGCATTTTTATATTACATTTTAATTCTTATAAATGGAAGTAGGAAGAATAAAATATATCTGCATTACAATGCAAAAAGTGGATAATTCTTCAGTAGTCAAAAAAGTCTACCATGATGTAAATTGTGAATATTGATTGTCTATCTGCTATGCTAGGACACTGCTAATCACTAGAGAAAAAATACAAGTTTATGTCATTGTTTTCAAGGGGTTTACATAGTAGATTATTGTAATTGATTTTCTGAGTTTTAAAAAATACAATATATTTTTTAAACCATGGCTCTCTATAGTACCATTTAAAATTATGGGCCATATTCATTATTTTTAAAATCTAAAAAAGATCCTGAAAAATTACCATTTGATCTATTCTACTGTAATGTGCTGCTAGAGGATATTCATAAAAATGTAAGTTTTACATTTAGAAGAGACCTTAGAAATCACCTTTGTCAAGATTCGGTCATCCCCCTTTTTTTCTCCTTTTCTAATATTATATATGAGAAAACTGAGACTGACAGGTGCTAAACAGGCTGTCTAGGATCAGACAGTTGGGCAAATAAGTTTCTTTTTCTTTTATTTTTTAAAGATTTTATTTATTTATTTTTAGAGAGAGGGGAAGGGAGAGAGAAACAGAGGGAGAGAAACATCAATGTGTGGTTGACTCTCAGGTGGCCCCCACTGGGGACCTGGCCCACAACCCAGGCATGTGCCCAGACTGGGAATTGAACTGGTGACCCTTTGGTTTGCATCCCACACTCAATCCACTGAGCTACACCACCCAGGGCACAAATAAGTTTCTTAAGTCTGCCTGCAGTACTCTTTAATATACAGCCTATGAAAATTGGCAGATTAATCTCCAAACCCCACAAACAGCCATAACAGAGACATGAGCCTCCTCTGGTAACAATTAGCACTTTTGGAATTACAAAGCCCCATGCATGGGGCTTTAAGCAATAGGAGGAACTTCAGTGTGTTTCACAGTATGAGAATCTAAGAATGATCTTAATTTCTTGCCTAATGAAAGCCCTTATACACTTCAATAGGAGGAAATAAACTCTCCTCCTGAAAAATGAAAACTTTTCATCCAGGTCAGTTGGGTGCATATATATCTGCCACGTGATCTGACTCTATTGCTTCAAGAAGAAAAAGATCAGCCAAACTCCCAGCCAGCTCCTAGGAGGAGTCATACTGTTAAGAATAAATATTTTTTGATATATAGCAGATTTGTTTGACTGAAACAAATAATATCTTAATGGTTTCCTGCACTTTCACAGATTAGATATTATTATTATTGTTATTGAGTTGTTTTATGTGACCTGATATAGTATCAATTTTAATTGCTTCTTAAGGAAACTTCCTGAACTGGAATATAGAGCCTTGTCAATAATACAAAGTTTACAGTTGTGAGTACATGAAACACAGAGTTTATTCTTATATTATTATTTATTATTTTCCATACAAATAACTGTAAACCTGCTTTTGCTTTATGTTGTTTTATGTTTCAGTCACTGCCACGTACATATCCCATTTTTGGTTCCTTTTAATATAAATTGTTACTTCTCATAGGAATGTAGGCTCTACTTCTTTGGCATCCTCACATTCATGCATTTGACTGAATGGTAGGCTCTAGAAAAACTGAAATTTGAATTATTTATTTTTCAATTGTCTATTGAAATCCACTTATTATATATAGTCCAGTATGTTAAAAATAGACTTACCTTTTGACTTTCACTGAAATAGTTAAATTAGATGTAGAATATTTATTTATAGTAACTTTGAGCTAAATTTAAAATTAGCTAAAAATTGAAGACACAATATTAAATACATTTTTTTTTTACCTGGGAGCACAAAACACACTTTTTATACAGGGGTCAGCAGAACTAGGTTTACAGTTATTTGTATGGAAAATAAGATAATAATTAATAAACAATAATATAAGAATAAACTCTGTGTTTCATGTACTGACAACTGTAAATCTTGTGTTGTTGACAAGGCTCTGCATTCCAGTTCTAGAAGTTTCCTTAAAAGTAATTAAAACTGCCCAGTAATAATATATCAGGCCATTTAAACATCAATTATGGTAAAACAAATATAAACAAAAGATGTAATGGTGCCTCTTTAGGCCCTGAAAATAGTCAAGTTTTCTAATCACTAGGTTGACCTTGGGCAAGTTATCCTAAGAATCTTTGCATTTAAAACTTTGTCTGCACCTGTAAAATGAGGATACTCATGGTTCTTAGACTTGTAGAATTGAGGTGGAGAATTGAATAAAAGTACTTAAAGAAATTACTATGGTGTGCCAATGTAACTACATATACCACATATTAGATTATGGCCAAATAATGTTAGCAGAAAATTAAGGTGTTTTTCAGATATTGTCTTTGAACTTTGTATATCTTGTTGAAGACATTAAAATATGGTTTTCCTAAAATTTTCTATAATAATTGTGATCATTTTATTATTATCAAGTTGACTGGGTCACAGGGTACCCAAATATTTGGCTAGACATTATTTCTGGGTGTGTCTGTAGGGGTGTATCTGAATCAGATTAGGACTTGAATCAGTGGACTCAGTAAAGCAGATTGTCCTCACCAAGATGGGTGGCCATATCCAATTGTTGAGGGCCCAAATAGAACAAAATGCAAAAGAATAGAAAATATGCTCCTTCTGCCTGATGGCTTATGCCAGGATATTGGTCTCCCACACTTGGACTGGGATTTATACCCTTGGCTTCCCTGGTTCTTTGGCCTTTGAACTAAGACTAAAATACAATACTAGCTTTCCTGGGTCTCCAATAGGCAAATGATTGAACTTCTAAGCCTCCATAATCACAGGAGCTAATTCCTTATACTAAGTCTATTTGTCTGTCTATCTACCTATCCTACTGGTTCTGTTTCTTTGGAGAAGCCCATCTTATATAATAATTAATGCAATAATGTAGTTATGATTACTAAGTACCTGATGTTAGATATTTCTATTAAGTGCTACATATATATTCAAATTGTCAATCACTGATTACTCACCAAAACCTTATGAGGAAGGGTTCATTATCTCATTGTGCAGATGAGGTAACTTCCCTGAGAAATGTTTGGTAAAGACCCAAACTGAAATTCATGCAAGTGTCCATCTGATAGAAGCTCACACTCTCTTTCCAGAGCTCTAATACTTTGTTATTATATGTACTTGCCCATAAATATTACTGACCCCAAATAGTAAGGAGGGATCCTACCACTTGCTGCCCACCAAGCAAATCTCCCAAGATAGATTTCTGTAGGGAAAAAAAGGAATCTTTTACTTAACAATTATATAATTTGAAATAATGGCACATTTCTGTATAAAATACATGGGTAACAAAAGTAAAAGGAAAGAAAAAGTCAGAGTATAATATCAAAAATAGCTACTTAAATATTTGTCACTACAAGTACTACATAGGTTCAAGAACTGAAAATAGCACAAGAACAAAAATCTGCTCACAGTGCTGACTATTATTACCAAGCTCTTTGGAAATAATGGCAAGTTTCTACCTGAAAGATTGTCTCCTTTAAGACACCCAAAGAAAAATCACCTGTCAGCCTCTTCCAGCTCAGTTCAAGATTGCACCAGGAACCTCTTTTCCCACCCAAAAGTATCATAAATGTAGGTGGCTCAGCTGGTTTCCAGTCATTATCCAGCTTCAGGCATCTCTCATAGTCTGTGCCCCTGGTGACTATTGATGTCCACTGGTGACTGTTGATGTGCCCCTTGCTGGGAGAGGAGAGAGAACCAACTGACTCTTTGCTTTCCAGCATGCTCCCTTTTGAAACTCCTCTCCCAAATCCCATGCATGCCAAAAGCTAGTGAGAGTGTCCAGCCTTCCAATCAATGAGGGCCAGTGTTGGCCATGTTTGCCTTTGTCCTTCTTCCAGCCACCATGCTTAGTAGGGGGCAAAGTCTCCAGTCACTCATGCTCTGTACAAGCTTCCTTCTCTGATGGCCCATCCCTTCATAGGGAGGGGAAGCTGCTTCTGACATTAAATTCTGCCTTGAGGTTTTCTACCTGCCCCTTGCCTTCTTTTGGTGATTTGGCCTGATCCCTCTGTTACAATCCTCCTCTTTCCCCCATTTAACACTCTCTGGACTTCATAATCTTACAAAGACAATGCGTGAAGGTCTCAGTCTTCTGGAACTACTTCCTGATGGCCATGATATAGTCCTAACTATCCCCTAGGTCCAGAGATCTCTAACAAAAAGGGGTTCCAGAATGGGGTGGAGGGGAGTCTTCTCATGAGAGACCAGGGTCTTGCAAGGTCCAGGTCAGTTGGTTGTCACTAGAAAGCAGCATGCATGATGTCCAAAGGATTACACTGATGAACAGGCTGGTGAAGTTGTTGTATTCTGGAGGTGACAAATTTGACAAGAGGGTTAGAGGGCACAGTCAAAACCACAACTAAATAACCAAGGTAGGGACTGTTACAAAAATTTTTCTAGGGTATAGACTCATAATTACTGTGCTTTATGGTACAAAATTTGAGTATTTAACAAGTTTTCTCACTAAAACTCTTGAACAGATTTCTGGTTCACATGAAGACAAAGGAAGCCACTATAGCTTAACTATCCCACTGACTAAAATCAAATACTCTGGACGAAATAAACAGATAAATAAGGATTCTTAAAAAGTAAATAGAAGTACTCAAATAAAAGAAATATGTCAACACTTGAATAACAGTGGTGATGATTTTCTTGGAGTTTTATTTTCTTCCTTTACCTCCTGGCCAGAGGATTAGGGGAAAAAATGGCCTGAGTGAGTTTTGTATAATGAATGAAGTCCTCTTCTTTTTTCCCCTCTCCCAGCACTGACTCAAGCCCAGGCCCAGTGATACTGCTGTATTTTGTTAGTGCCACAGGTTCATAAGACCCAAGAGAGAATCCCTCCCTTTCAATAGAGAAACCAGGAAAATGGTCCCCTATTGTACTATGTGTAGGGGAAGGGGATCCATATTGTTTTTCTCTCTCTGTTGCCTCATTGCTCTGCTTCCAGTTGTCCAGATAGGTACCAGAATATAGAAGGCCAAACCTCTGAAAGAATTGTATATTTTGGCTAGATGAATCACCAAAATTGTCTCTGGAAGTCACAGAGTAAAAGTTAAATCTGTAAGAAGAAAGAGCTGGAGAAGGGGATATCTAATTTTGTGAATAAAACAACACAAATCCTAAGATCACCCCTAAACTGTGATTGGGCAGAACATACTCAAAGAAACATAGCAGAAGCTTCAAGAGGAGAAGGAACATATAAAGATCTATCCAAGCTCCAGGCTAACACCCAAGAAGCTCATGTGATAAGCAGACACAAACAACACACTTGGAGCTTTGAAAACTAACCTGATATTTAAACCAATTTCAATAGAAGGCAAAGAGAACCTTCCAGTCTGGGCCAACCAGGTAGTTGCCTGCTAAAACAAATAAACAAATATTCTTCACATTAATTTAACAGGACCCAACATTTCCGAACACAATATCAATATGTCCACAATACAATTCAAAATTACTCAACATACTGACAATCAGGAGAAAAATGGCACCAATTCTTAAGGGAAAAGACAACAAAAGGTCATCTCAAGTGACTCAGACATTGGGATCTCCAGACGGTTACTGTAAAGTGGCTTCTGTTACCATGTTTTATGAGGCAAAGGTGAGTACTCATGAAACAACTGAAAAAAATATAAATTCTCAGCAAAAAAATGAAATATTATTTTTTAAAAACAGAGACTTAGTATGAAGAATACAATCTAAAAAATTGAAAATTGACCCAGTGGATTCAGGAAGAAAATGGAGTTCAGAAAGGGAAAGTACAGTGAATCTTGCAAATATGAATAAAAAGAAAGCTTCATTTTTGTGGCCTAGTAGTATTTCATTGTTCCTTTGTGACAGCCTGGATGGATCTGGAGAACATCATGCTAAGTTAAATAAGCCAGTCAAAGAAAGACAAATACCATATGATTTCACTCATATGTGGAATTTATGAATAAATTGAAGTAACAAGGAAAACAGGGTCACCCAACTCATAGATGGAGAGCAGGATGACAGCTAGTGGAGAGAGGTAGGTTAGGGGTTGGAGAAATTGAGCAAAAAGGAAAAATGACTCATGGACAATAGTGTGGTGATTGCTGGGGGAAGGAGTATAGGGAGACTAAAGGGTAATGGGAAAAAATACAATAACGATTAAATTAAAAAAAACAAGCTTCAAGCAAAGGTAGGATGGCTGGACCTCAGTTAAATTATGCATGCCTAATATTGGTCCCTGAACCAACCATGGAAAATTCATCAAAGGCAATAGGACCACATAATGGAAAGGTGAGGAACATTACAGTAGAAAATATGTGCCCTTCATTTCAAGCATATCTAGGACTGTAATTATGTATGATGTACAAAATTCCTTGAATCCAAGCTTTTTCACGTTCACTTCAAAAGTTGTGTGGATTAAATAGGATAAAATGAATAAAAAAAGAATCAAGTTCAGTGAAGCATATCTAACACGAATAAAGTAAATGTTAATTCTAACTCTTAGTTTCTTACTGCTAAACTATATTTTAAAGTATTTATGGCACTAATCTAAAACTTGATTGAAACATCAGCATGTAGAAGAGAATTTATTATGCATTTACTCTTGAAAATATTTTCAAGATTTAAAAATCCTTGAAATCTTGAAAAGATTTTCCTTCTTGAATATCCTTTTTCTAATGAAGCAAACAGCAACATATCATTGAGAACGCGGCTTGAGAAAGATGGTTGAGGAGATTTTCTACACCATATGTCTGTAATACAGGAGCTACATTCCCAAACTACACCTCTCAGCCCCCAAAACTGCCCTTACCTGACTTAGCTCTAGTATTCTGATTTATACCTACAGTCAGTAAAAGGAACAACTTTGTGTGAAAGAAGTCAGTATTTATTTGAAAACACTAACTCTGGGTGTTTTTAGCATCCAAACCCATTATAAAAGTACCACTACAAGTGATTTATGTAAAAAATCAGGGACACTCAAACATTCTTTCATGAATTAATTTGCTCCCTAGGCATGGAAGATTCTCATATGCCATTGTTTTTTTATCTTTTCACCTCTGTAATAGAAAACTCAGAGGTATTACATTTCCTCAAATGTGGAAATCTCAGTCAGCCAGAACTTGAAATATTTTTTTCTTCTTTGCCTATAGTTCATAGCAGCTGCCTTTGAATCACAATGTTTTTATTGTAAGCTGTCAAATGTCTTTTCCGGAAGTAATAAAAACCTTGAGTTCTTTGTAATACATGCTGCTTCCCCAAAATGGTTTGAGTCATAAATATTCTTTTTATTTTTTATCCTTTCCTAGCATATTCTCTGATTAGCAAAATCTGGAAGTCAACAGCACAGCTTCATTTTTTTTCTCTAAATTGATCCAGTTTTTTTCATCTGCACCACTGTCCACCCCCAGGTGCCTAATAGGGAATGGAAGGTGAGGTGTTTCACATCTTGAGTAGGTAGTGTGTAGAACTTCTGGACATTGGACAGTTTGCATTATTACACAACAGAAATATTTTTGAGTGGCTGCTGTGTTCCAAGAATTCAGCCTGATGTAGGAATACAAGGATAAATAAGACTATCTTATTGCTTGTAAGTTGTTCATAGACTATTTTGTAAATAGCGACTATTTACAATAGCATACAATACATTTTTACACTAAAGTGTGACTTAAGGTATTTAGAATTCTATATCATCTGGGAGAACAATAACTTTTCCTTTTGAATTTCTGCTATAAACATATATGTATGGATATTTACTTAATTGCTTGTATACAAACAAAAGTAGTTAAATATTATTTAATAATATCAAATGTTTAACAAAACTGAAATTCACTATTGTTACTTGCCTTCATTTCTTATAACCACCCAATAGCATGTGTATGTTATCCCCATTTTATAGAAGAGCAATCAAGGTTAGAGAAGTTAAATGTCATATAAACTATACTGCCAGTGATGGGAAAGTCAGATCTGAAGTTTTGTTCTTGGTGCTTTATACTGCTGTCATTGCTCATCATCTTAGTTTTACCATAGTCTCCAAATCATTTTTGAAAACAATAAAATATTTTTTCAGTAAAAGCAGTGCCAGCTAACAAATTTCTGTATTATTACTAGTGTGTAGTCCTAATAGTTCTCACTGCTTGCTACCTTTTATCTCTAATATCAGATATACTTCTGAAATGCCTTATATACCTGACAAAAATTTTAAGGAAGTGATCCATTATAACATAACATGTACTCTTTTTTTTTCTTTGGAAGGATGTGTTGAGAAGTATGATAAATTGAGAAAGATAAACATTTAAATTTGACTGTGTAGTTGATTCACTGGAGAGAAAGAACAAGCACAAATTACATTTTTGACATGCAACAATAACCTGTCTTTTCAAGAATGGCTGGACTTAATTCTATATGTTAAACTCTACGCACACTTGGAAGAATTCAGTGCCAACTATTTGAATGGAAGACATGTGCTGAAGTAGTGTGGTGAGCGGTATTGATGTGTTTGGGCTAAATAGCCATTGATGACATTTTGTGAATATCTTGTTTATGAATATGTTGATTAGAAAATACAAGGCTTGGTCACCCTGCTGGGTCATCTGGTGAGACTGGAGAGTAATTTATTTTGTGTTTCTTCTTAATGTTCCTTTCTATTTTTATTTTGAGCTTATCACTTTTTTCTCCTAGCAGAATAAGGAGATGTTCTGTTCTCCATACTAATTGTAAGGGCCCTCCCCCATCCAAAGTCAGCCAGTTTCCTCCCTATCTTCCCTGCCGGTAGCAAGAGACAGACAAGAGGAAGCCTTTCCACTGTCAGGCGCTGACAGAGCAGAGAAATGCGGACAGATGCATAACAGATAGTGGGGTTCTGAGTACCGTACAATTTTTTCAGGCAAATAGAGGAGAGTTGAGTGACAAATCACCTAGAATGTTCACAAACCAGTAGGCTGCCCTGTTTGCCAGCTATCCAAATTGTTTCTGGGTAATTTGGCACATTTCTGCTTTGTTGTGCTACATCCGAAGATAGGACTTTGAGTTTTGAAAATCCCCTGTTGTGAAAGATCTGCCCAACGACAAGCACAATTTAGAATGTGATATTCAGGGAAATTCACATTCTTTTGTTTAATTACCCCAAAAGAAGTATTTAAGGTTTGATTTTTTAAAAAGTATTAAAAGAAAGAAATAATTTATTTTAGTTAATATTTATAGAGTTTTCATTTTAAAGCATCACCATCTACAGTATTCACACATCTCTGAAATTTGAATTTGGTGATGAGATCCATGGATCTCAGATATGCAAGTTACTTTTCAAACCCATATTTTTTAACCCTGAAGCCAATTTAGATATAATCACATATAGTAATGCTATAGGCTATTGAATAATGAATTAGTGTTCCACAGAAATAGTTTCACAGTATGCTCTGGAGAACAAAAGAGGGCAGTGAGGAAATCTGGAGTTTCAATTAGTGCAGAAAAATAATATTAGGCAGGTGTTTATACCATAGGGTTTTGTAGAGCCCATTACATATTATTGCCATTGTAATTCTCTATGAAAGGAACACGGAAAATCATTTTTCTCAGGACACTGCTAATGTTACCAGACATTGTGAGCCATAGAATACTCTTTGGAGTAAGTGCCACAGGCAATATTTTGGCTCAGTTGCATTTGTTGTCCTTTCAGAAGGACCCTGGCCCTTCAGAGCCTTTGTGTCCATGCTGAAAACTTTACTCAAACCTGAAAGATATTTTAAATTGGAAAAGTTATTGTCATTATGTGCATGATAGTTATTTGAAACCAAATATTGCCTAAAATAATGTAGAACAGCTCACACTCCATTAAGACAGCATGGTTTTCATAGCTTATTAGGTAGCAAGTACATAATAGGAACTGGGGATATCGCAACATAGGCGTAGTCATCAACTTCATGGGCTATCTAGTGTAGTTCACCTATGATCCCAATTTACTTACAGACCTCGAAAACATGACCATATGAAATGCTGCAAACTGAAGGAATCATCTTTCTCATCTGCCACTGCAATCCCACTCCTCCCCCAGTGTTCCTCGTTTCAGTGAATGCATCAGCTACTGAGTCACTCAAGTCAGAAAGCTGAAGGGATCTTGACTTCTCCATCCTCTTCACCTCCCACTGTCAGTCAATCATTAAGTCTTATTAGTTTTAGTAATTCCTAAGTAACTTTCAATTTTTATTATTTCTTCAGTCATCACTGCCTCCATTCTAGTACATCATCCTTTTTTATTTAGACCACTTCTGCCGTCTGTTTAGTTGTGTTTCCATATTTAATTTTCCTCCTTCCCATTCAGTTTCCTAATTCTAGCCAAAGTTTTGTTCTGATTTTATTTTCTTCTCTGCATAGCTAATACGTAGTTCTACAGTTTTAAGCTGAAATATCACTTTCCAAAGATATAATAACTAAACTTGGTTCTTCCTGTATTATACTCATACACTACCTCAAATGTCTTCTTTTTGTAACAATAATTATACTTTTTATAAAATGATCAATGTCAGGCTGTGTCAGTAAATTATAAGCTGGAGGACAGGGATCAGTTCCAGCTTTGCCCACAATTTGAAAAACAGTATGTGGTTTAATTATTGATATATAGAAGTATCTAGAAGCTATTTATTCATTGTATGTCATTGCTTCTGCTTCTCTTGCAGGGTGGAATGTTCACATCCCTCTTTCTTTTCCATCTATACCTTCTTTCTAAATTAAATAGATTGTTCAAGATTCAGATCAAATATACATCCTTAGCGAATTCTTCCACTATTGCAATGCTCCTGACAAGTTCTGGATTTGGCACCCTACAGTCTACTTTTGCCCTCCATTCAGCATCAATAATGATATCTATCGTCCACAAACACACAATGGTAATTTTCTTTAAAGCAAATATCTTGCAGATACATTGTGTAGAGAGACCTTTCAGTAAGAACGTATTTAACTGAAATTACTTTGGATGACTGTGACCCAGTCCTGTTTTGCAGAAGTAAATCTTTCTGTGTCCTCCAGACACCAACCAAAAAGTCGCACACTTAAAATATCCCAAAGATAATTTTTTACTCAACTGAAGTCTGTGCCACCTGAAGCTTTTCTCTAAAATTTTCTGTCATCAAATGGTGCTACCATATATTTTCCAATGTGGAAACTTGTATTATGTATCTTTAGATCTTCATTTTGTCTCACCATTCCTACTCCACCTGTCAGATCAAACAGCACATTTTTTTAGTCTTCTCTCCAAACATTTCCTTCATTATTTTAATATCCATTGCAACCATCTTATTTAGGCCACCCTATCATTTCTCCCTTGGCATTTAAGTTGTTTCCTAAATGGTTTTCCTGAGTTTGCTTTTACCCTTTACCAATGTACTCACTATATAGAGCACATACAATATTCTTAAGACATAAGTTGAGATCTCACAACCCTTCAAAACTGTCAGTGGTTTCCTGAATGACAGAGAAGAAAAAGAGCACACCAATGCTAGAAGGCCCTATGCTATGTGATGTATCATATCATGCTAAACTACCCTTCGGTCATGCCTACCATCCTACATCTACCTCACTGAATTTCCTTTAGCTCCTGGCACAGATCAACCTTTTCCAGTCTTTGCTCCTGTCACTCCTGCCTGGAATGCACCTTCCCTACATTCTATGTGACCATGAACTTCACTTACTTTAGGGCTCAGAGGAAATGTCAGCCTTTCTGGATTGTTCTGACAATACTAATTAAAACAGGACACCTTTGTCTTTTCAATATCTAAAATTTTGCTTTTTCATAATCATTATTACAATTTACAATTATTTTTATTTACCACTTACTTTTTTGTTACCTGGATGCCCTCATGAAATGTAAGATTCATAGGTACAGGAAAATGACTGTATATTCCACAGTGCCTATGAGAGAATTTCATCTAAGCCATTCAAAAATAGTTGCTGAATGAATTAAGAGAATTTGATTGAAGTAATTAAGATCATTTTATGTGATTTAAGAACAAAAGATGTGCAATAGAAAAGTATACCTGAGTTTGAATACTGATTTAGGAACTTAATAACCTTGTGATCTAGGCAAGTCATGTGAAAATTTGGAACCAGAGCAGTACTTTCCTTTCCTCCAAAACCAATCTACAGATTTATTGTATGAACATTTGAGATAGTCTATGTAAAGCACATAAGCCAGGGTTTTCCATGCATACAGGAGGAGCTCAGTAAGGAAAGCACCATATTTAATTTTCAGTGGTAAATAGCAATTGCAATAATAAGCAGTGGTGTATGCACTTACTGATAGAAATAAACAACTGTTCAACAAGGCTGTATAATTCAAGAATAGGCATGATAGGTCAAGTTTTTTAAGAAAGAAAATCAAGTCAATTTTATATTTTAAATTTTAATTATTTTATACTTGCTTCAGGTTTTAATTGTATAGAACTGTATCTAAAAATACATCTACTTTTAAGAACAATGAAAAGAAATTCAAGTGAGTTGATGCAGTAGTTCTGCCATGATTTATAAAGGATGTCTTTTGTTATGATGGGAAATTAGAGCTCAGCAACTCTCTACCAAATTCCATGTTTTTAAAATGCAACCCAAGTCCCCCAGAAATGTGATAAGTCATGTACATTTCTGCAGATGTGTTCTACAGTGTGTGTTAATTATACTTGGGATAGTCCCATGTTTCAAATAAACTATTTCAATGAAGATTCCTTCAAATAATCACTTAGGTTCCACTGCACTATTTAGAAAAGGTTAAAAACTTTCATTCTCTTTTTAATAGTCATTTCCTCATTCTCTAGCTTGCTTTTAACCTCTGTGCCATTTTGACGTAGAGATTAAAAAAATACCCTGTACCAATCATAAGATGTTTGACCTTTTATGTCCAAAAAAAAAGGATATAGAAAAAGATGATATCATCTATAGCCAAAGTATGTTCAACTCCATAAAAATTTTCTGCGTACTACGTTTTTATGATGTAGCTTTGTTCCCAGACCATTTTCCCCCTGTGTATTTTTGTCACGAAGATATTTGATTCAATTTCATGTATTTGTATGTCCCTTTTTATTTCTGACAGGCATCACTAATAAGGAGGAGAGATTAAGAGTGGGTTTTTGAGTTCACATGTGAGTACTAGAACTCGGACATATGTGGCATGCTTAGTTTAAAATAAAGAGGAGTCAGGAGCATTAGATGGTTAGATAATTGAGTAATAGTAGATGAAAGCCTGAATTGATATATTTTAAAGGGGAAAAAGGAGCAATCTTACTTCCCGTGAACTTTCTGTAGCTCATAACTGTTTACACTGGATTTTGCTAGTCAATTTGTTTGTGCAGTTGCTTGTTAATTTAGCCAATTACAATCCATCTCTTACACTTTACAGTAACCTTCCCGAACACATATATTTTTAAATTCATGACACAGAAACCTGAAATGTGTTTTCTTCATATTTCTTTCTCTAATAGCAGAAAGAAAACTATCAGCTTAATGCAGTGATTATGTTCAACTGCAGTTTTCTGGATCTGGAATATGATGGGCTGAGATGTCATGGGAATAGGTTCAATTCAGGATTAGGTTTTGTTATCCTATTTAGTGATTATAACTTCTAGGCCCTGCTAAAATATCAATTAACCCCTGTGTCCTTTCAGTATGCCTTTTAAATGCCCTGCAAGCTGACGGTTCCATATGGACTAGATTGTACTCCATAACACTTCTCATTTTTCTGTATTGCTTATAACTCTGTGACCACCCGATGTCCTTGGAATGGCTATAGTATAGCTGAAGCTAGGAACCATAAATTAGCGATTCAAAATGAAAGTCCTTGCTTGGATTGCTTATAGTTCTTTTTGGAGGTAGAACATATATCCCAAAATGATTTCAGTTTTTAGTGGTTTGAACAAAATATGGTTTTAAATTTTTAATTTAAAAAAGGTTTAAGGCAGCAATGATCCCTGGAAATATTTTCCACCTGTTCCTAAAATCTATTGTTGTGTAACAAGTTACCTGGAAATTCTGTGGCTAAACATAGCAACCATTTTATTATTATATAATCTTGTGGTTCAGTAACTAGGGTGGAGCTCCACTGGGTGAGTTTTCCATTCCAGATGATGTGGATTGCTTTCTTTATTGGTACTTAGCTGGCAAACAGGCTATTCAAATGTGCCTAAGAGGCACCATGTACATATGGAAGTGCTTTTGCAGTGATATCTGAGGCCTGAGCACAGCAGGGATGTCCTCTGGGCTATCCTGCCCACATGTGGTATCTCCAATACAGCAGTACCAGGGCATTCAGACTTCTCACAGGGTAGCACGGAGATCATCCAGTGTTGCCAGCAGTTTAATAGAAGTTGCAAGGCTTCTAGAATATCACACAAGTCACCGAGGTCAGCCCAAATTCAAGAAAAAGTAATTAGACTCCACTTCTCAATGAGAGTAATAGCAAAGAACTTACGGTTCTTTTTAACCTATCACATTGCCCAACTGTGTTAGCCATGACATGTATTGGGTCAATTCTAGCATACTTTGGGACCACTAAAGTGGCAGGATAGTAATTTTGGGTTAATTATAAATCCACCATCCTTATTATTTCTCCTTTATACATGTTTATTTACTTGTTCATTCATTCAACAAAGATTAAATAATGACCTATCACATAGAGGCATTGTTCCAGGTGGCAGGAAAACAGGAGTAAATCCCTCACAAAACTTAAATTCTACTGAGAACAAGCAGGTAATTTACAGATATACTTCAAATATTCTATTGACAAACTTTTGCAGTTTGATAATGCCCCCATGATGTAGATGTTTATGTCATGCTTATAATTCAAATTAAAAAATAAAACTCATAGAAGTTAATCTTCCTCAAGTTCATACAACTTATTTTTTTTTAAATCAGCTGTGCCTGATTGTAGTTTTTATATTTGTACATTAACAAGATTAATTTTTGGTAGCAACAACTTTTATTTTTTTCTTATTACAAAATTGCAAGTTGTTTTTGGAATGTTAGAAAGTATAGTAAAACCAAAACTGATATTAAAAATAACAAAACTGTAATTCTACCACTCTGATGTAGTCAGTGTGATCACTTGGGTATATCCCTGTGTCTGTTCACTATTGCAATGAAACAAACTGTCCCCCATAGTCTGTGGCTTAAAATAACAACCATTAGCTTGTTAGTATGTGAGTTGTTAGTTTAGACTGGGCTCAGGTATGCTCTTCTGGCTCTCCAGGGGCTTTCACATGCTTATGTGCCCAGCTTCGAGTCAGCTAGCCAACTCTGCTTCTGGGTGTTAGTAGGCTGACTGCTAGGGTGCCACAGGTCCCTCACAGGGTCTCTCCTGATACAATAGGCTGGGGAGCATTTGTTAACATGCCCATGATGGGGTCAAAAAGAGACAAAAGAAGTGTGCAATGTCTCTTGAAGTCCAGATTGACATATTAGCACAAAGCAGGTTACAAGACCAGCTCGGGTTTAAAGGGTGGGGAAATTAACTCCAACTCTTAATGGGGGTTGAGGACAAGCTATATTTCAAAGGGTAAAGAATGGTAGCCATTTTTTCAATCAACCTGCCACAAACCTTCCATTTTTTACCCTAGGCTTTTCATAACTAAACATAAATATAAACACAAAAGCACATAGGTTTTACATAATTTTATATTTTACAGCTATACTCTCCACAATGGTTTGAGATTATATTTGCTGCTATCTTTAAGCAAAATGACCTATTATAATTGCCTACACTTGCATTTGTTTGATTACATGTGAAATTAAACATAAATTCCATGTATTTGTTGGTTACATTTTAACAATATTTATAATATGCTGGGATGAAAGAAAAGGCTAAAGAAATTATTTGAAAACATTTTGTTCTTAATGCATAATTACGAGCTTTTAGTGCATAATTACAAAATGAGCAGTAGAGTGTCATTGCTGATCAGTGCGTGTACAGTGGAGAAAACCATCATGCATACGGGACTCACGTGGCATCCTGAATATGGAGAGAGAGGGAGAATTAAAAATCAGACATTGTTGGCATGACTGAAAAAATGAGGTGCTGCTAACAGAAATTGTGAAGTGTGGAGCAGAAAGTGATTTTATGAAAAAACTCACTCAAACATTTTGACAATAAGATACAATCAGAACATCAAATGGAGATATTTGATAAGCACTTGATAAACTATGGAGATGTGTTGTTTTTAAATAAAAGTCATAGTAGAAAACATTTTACTGTCCAGGAGGATAGGTGTTATTTCTCAATCAAGAGAAACACATATTTGATAATACCATGAAGCATATTACATTTAAGGGACAGAAGAAGGAAGGGAGATGAGCAAAAGAGATGCTAAGGACTGTGTAGTATCATAGAATAATCTCTTTCTCATTCTCCAAAGCTATCATGTCATGCCTTCTCTTATATCAACCCACTACTGTACTTGCTTTCAACTGACAATCATTTCACACACTTGGTTGTTAAAAATAAAAGCACTCAGAGATCTTCAGGGCAGTGAAAATACTCAGTATGATGCCTTAATGATGGATGCATGCCACAATATGCTTGTCCAAACCCATGGAATGTACAACACCAAGACTAAACCCTAATGTGAACTATAGACTTTAGCTGATAATAATGTTATCAGTGTAGGTTTATCATTTGTAGGAAATATACCACTCTGGTAGGCAATGTTGATAATGGGGGAGGCTGTGCATACGTGGAGTCAGCAGTTACATGGTAAATCTCTTACCTTACCCTGAATTTTGCTATGAATCTAAAACTTCTCTAAAACATAGTCTTAAGAAAAAATAGTTGTATTTAACAATATGAAATCTGGGCATGGTTCACTGGAAAAAATCATGACTAAAATTTTTGTAAAAAGTAAAAAACAAAACAACCTCTCAACTGCCTATACTTTCCACCACCAAACATAAATGCACCCATCCTGTCTTTGTTCTACCCTTTACAATCAAAAGAGTAGTCCTTTCCTCTCAGGAGCATTGTTCAGTGGATCCCTTCCCTTCTTACCTTTTTAAAGACTCAGCCTTCCCCTGCTCCCCCTCTTTGGCATCATTTGGTTCTCTCTTTCTTCCAAATTCAGCATAAACTAAAAACATCTTTTGCCATCATATTTCTCTGCATGTAGCAACAAAATGGATTCTGAAAGCCTGAATTATTTCACATCTGGATCTTGCATATTTAAAAATCCTGCAAATTCTAATCCTTTTCACTATTTAGTGCTACTGTCTCTCCTGCAAATTCTAATCCTTTTCACTATTTAGCACTACTGTTTAGTGCTTTTAATTTCTGACAGTAACCTTGGCACAGAGGTTGCAAACTCGTCTCCTTAGAGGATTTGTGAAGTCTGTTGCCTCTGTCTACCATGAATGTTTCCACCCCTCTTGCTATCTATATGGATACTCCTTATTTTGCTTTATGATTGTAATATCTTAAGAGGGTCTTTTATGAGTTGAATTGTATTCCCCCCAAAAGATGTGTTGAAATCCTAAATTGCGGTTCCTGTGAATGTGATCTCATTTGGAAATAAGTTCTTTGTAGATGTAATTAAGTTAAGATGAGGTCATTCCTGTGGGCCCTAATCCAGCATGACTGATGTCTTTGTAAGAAGGAAATGTGGGCACCGAGGCAGACATGTACTGAAAGAAGATGGAAGACGATGCAGAGAGATGTAGGGGGAAGACAGCCATGTGACAATGGAGGCAGAGGTTGAAGTAATGCATCTTCAAGCCAAAATTCTAAGAATTGCTGGCAAACACAATGACCTACAAGAGGTAAGATGAAATTCTTCCGTATTTCCTTTAGAGAGAGTATGGCCTTGCTGACATCTTGATTTCAGACTTCTAGACTCCAAAAATGTGAAAGAACACACTTCTGTTGTTTTAAGTCTCCCAGCCTATGGTACTTTGTTATAGCAGCCCTAGGAAGGTAATACAGGGCCTCAGATCTTCACCCTAACTCAATGTGTTTTATCTTGCACTATTATTTATGGAGTATTTCTTTCCTCCAAACCCTTATTACACCAGACATCTTTGCATGCAGTAGTCTATTTTAGTGTTTCCTTTTTCTGCCGTCAAGGGCCATGTCTTCCATGTGTTCTTTTGTACCTGCACTTCTCTGCCTGATGGACAAGCATTTATCAACACATTATGTGAGATAAATAAGAAATTAAGCCCAGTGTTGGAAAAGGCACAGAGACAATAGCTCTAAGCAGAGAATTGTGATTAAGAATGTCAATGCTAAAATGGAATCAGAAGCAAAAAAGGCTATTGGTTTTGTACTCTTGTGGAAGCAGTTGGTGACCTTTGAGGGAGCATTTTCAGTAAAATGGGTATGGCAGAAGTCACACTATAAAAGTTAAACACAGAGTCTGAAATGAAGAATTGCAGGTGTAGCATGCCCTTTCAAGAACATTGGCAGTAAAAAGAGAAAGAGTCACAAAGCAGAGGCTTGAATTCCCTTTGGATCTTTATATAAAATGGTAAAAGAACATTCAGATTTCAAGGTAGGTTTGTTGTTTATGAATGATAGTAGAAACCTCTCTGGATTTCAGATTTGAGGAGAAAGAACTCAATGGAATGAGAGGAATGAGGGGCTGATATGAAGCTAAGTCTTGAAAAGGATAAGAGACCAAGAATCAGTAATAAAGATAAAGAGTAGATGCCTTTGCCAACATTCTTACTCGGGAATAAGAATAAATCACAGTAATGATGAAAATGCACTAAGTGTGAGAGAGAGCCTCATATTGAATGACTTTATTTTGTTTTGTTTTTCCTTATCTTCCTAATGAGGTTATAAACATTTTCAGATCCATGATTCCCTCTATACATACAAATCGATGTAAAAAAGGTATTTTAGGTGAAATCTTCCTGTCTTCAGCCATACTTAGATTGTATATTGTAGCAAAATTCTTGTTCTCAATTTTATGCCCAACTTTTAAAGTTGTCATGTATTTCATTCCTGGAGGGGGATGAAAAGTTATTTTTATTAAGTTATTTTCATTAACAGAATAGTTGATGTTAATTGAGTGATTATTCTATGCCAGACTCTCTATTAAGATTTTTAAATATATTTTATCTTTTTTTTCTTTGAAATAAGAGAGACAGATGCATTTTGTATCTTTATACAGATGGGGAAACTAAGGTTTACAGAAATTACTTGCCTAAAACCACACAGAAGTTGCAGAAATTATGTCTGCCTATCTGCAGAGCTTCAGGCTATAACCTCATGTTATTGCAAAAATAGATATATACAACAATTGCCCAAGAGAAACTTTTTGCTGTATATTAAGCTGAAATTTTCAAGTTTTATTATCTATTTAAAAGTATTGTTTACTATAAGAGTAGTAATAAGTCATGTCTCTACTGAGTTTCAAATAGGCTGATGATTGGTTTTGTGGTGTATTCCACAGTGTCCTATCTATACTCCTCACAATATCTATTTCATTAGTATTTTTTAAAATAATGCACCTAAAATTTAGTATCAATAAAACAAAATGACTGAAAAATATTTTCAGTGATAAAATCTCCCATTTCCTTGTTTCTGGTATCTCATCCAAAGTGATGCTTGGTAATAATGAATCTCTTTTAAATAAATATTGATGTGTCCATTTGGAAACTAATAAAACCTAGTGCCTTTCACAGTTGGTAGCAATAAAAATAAAAAGTGTGTTGTTCAAGGTGGCCTTAATAGATGACACTGAGGCTGAGTCAGATTTTATAAGCATTTTAAATTATATTACTCAGCAATTATTTTTAGTGTAGTGTGAACATTGATATGTGCAATTATTTAATGCTTTAAATTATCTAAATCAATAGGTAGGTAGTAAAAGCTCAGACATATAACTTTCAAATGGTTCATATCAACTCACTTGACACTATGTTAATGTACCTGTCCTATGTAGCCTATTTTTACACCTTGTAAGCCAGGTTAACTTACTGTTTAAGATCAAGGCTGCTATAACATTATAAAATGTATAAATGTTACCATTATAAGGAAACCAAGTAATGTTATGGGCAATGAAATCTCTAAGATTATCATGTCTCCTATGTTTTCACTTCCTAATCTGAATTTCAACCAAACCTTGACTGGAGAGAGAAACTACATCTGATCAGTTATTAGATAGTTAATTCACAGGTTCTTTTCATATATTTCAAACCTGATCACTTTCATTCCTTACAGTTTTCTGTAGGCATACAAAGATTTTGTACATTTAAAGTAAAACATTCCATAGTTTGGTTCTAAGGAATTTTCTTTGGATGGGTTTGTAGTGGCACATTGAGTAGTAATTACCATTGGATTGCAGTTGTATCAAGCAAGAGAGCAGCAAGTGAATATCATAACAACTGTTAAGTGGTGTTAGTGGTCAAGTTTAGACCATAGGCCAAGAAGGCTCTATGAGTGTAAATATACATTTTGTTACATGTTATTAAGTAAAATGAATTGGATAATTAAGAAATAAGTTCAGGCTTAGATATTATACACTGAAATCTTAATGTGCATGTAATACTTAAAAAGACTATTCCAACATATACTCATATCTTCCAGATGTGAAACACCCTTTGTGGTCAATAGAAGTTCCAGGTTTATTCACTATTGACAGCTGACCTGCAGAAGATAAACAGCCTTGTAAAAGCATGTCTAGACTGAGAAAGACATGAGGAGTTACCTGAGCCTAACTCTCTGCTTTCCTGCAAGGCCACACTTAAATCATCTGAATAAATTGGACATCCTGTTATCAGAGTTTGTCAGGAGAGATATTTCTTAGTCCTCTTTACTTACCCATATAATATTTAACAATTCTCATCAGTATATTCCCATTTTATTCGTTCATCCATTCTTTTTAGTTCTATTTTCTATTAAAATGTGCATTTCCTAATTTTTCTTTCTTCACAAGAAGATATCAATGGTCTGTCTACCTGTGATACTTTTCTGACATCCTTCATCATGACTCAGAACCTGCTGAAATTATAATTGTATTCTGTTTTGTTTTAAATATTTGTTTTATTGATTTTATTGGGGAGACATTGGTTCACAAAACCATACAGGTTTCAAGTGTACAGCTCAAATAAACATCATCTGCGCACTACATTGTGCATCCATAGGCCAAAGCAAAGTCTATTTCGGTCCCCATTTATCCCTTCTTTGCTCACCTCTACCTATAACCTGTAACCAAACAAAGGTAGGGATTCCTTCCACTTTGAAAGCCAATACTCAAGAGGTAGGTGCTGAGGTGAAGTGGTTTTTTCAGCTGCTGGCTATCTAGAAGATAGGGGGTCCTTGTCTCAAGCCCATCTCCCTGGGAACATGGGGGACCCATGCCTCAAAGCCCATCTCCACATGTCAGTGGAGGCAGAGGGTTTAATAAGTGGGGAGAGGAGAGCAGAACAAAGAGGTAAAAGAAAGAGGCTGAAAACTTCTCAATATGCAGACTAGCATAGTTCATTCCAGTAAGGCAAGTGACAGTCTGGTGTGCATTATCCTGGATTTATGTCATCCTGTCTGCATGTCATTCTGAATTCACAGTCAAAGGTCACCACATAATCCAGAACTGGGATGCCTGAAGGTTGGGGTCTGTATCTTCTGATGTTAGTTCCTAGGATCCTTATACAAGCATGCTGTTTATCTACAAGATATGTATTGGTCAGAGTCAGCACTTACAGAAACAATGTCAAAGAATGGTGGGGTGGCTTACAATTCCCCACTGTTATAGTTCCCCTGTTAAGTACCTACCACACCCCACTTTTCCTCTAGCTCTTAATCCCTTTACCCCTTTCATTCAGCTCCCCCGTCTTCCTCCCCTTTAACTAAGTACATGTGTCATTCCTTTTGTTCCAAATATTTCTCCTCTACACTTCTCACACCCTTCTAAATTTTCTGAAAAACTTTTATGTCTGTCAAACCTTTCTTTATTTCTATTCCAATGAACTTAAATGCAATGATTCAAGAATTCAACATTTTCATGCCAATAGCTTCAATTCTTTCTGCTCCTTGCCTGCCCAGTGTAGGCATGGGACAAAACTCCAACTCGAATTTATCTCCCTTAATCATATTTAGGCCTTTTACTGGGCTGTTTATTGCAGCTGTGGAAAAATTGTTGATTTCCAACAGCAGTATGATCCTCAATACTGCATAGAAATCCTGTCATTTCCCTAGTTAGTGCCCTTTTACTTTCTAAGGCAACTATTTCAAACTGCCACTCTTCTTAAATCTCCTTTCTTAGCACCACCCTTTCCACTATCAGTGAATGACCTTAATTTTGACTCCACAGAGAAAATAAAAACCTCAGAAATTCTCTGCATTTCATGTCCATTCCCACCTCCCAAACTCTGCTATGCAAACACACTTAATAGTTTTTTTCCTTGTTACCTAGAAGTTGTTCTTCCTATGTAAGACTAATTTCTCCACATCTGGATATCATTCCTTCCCACAAGGTGAATGATCTATGAGTTGAGTGTAATTCCAATCTCTATTGACGCTACCCTCCCATCATTTATTATACTCATGTTCAACTTTTCTCATTTTATCAAAAAACAAACAAACAAATACTAAAACCCATCCACTTGCCACTCTGCCCCCTTTTCTTTTCTTCCCTTGACAGTCAAGCATTTGTAAGACCTGCTCACACTTGCTATTTTATTTCTCATCTTCCATTCATAGGTTAATTTGTGCTATCTGCCTTCATCTCTTATTAGACCACTAAACTGCTTTCTCAAGTATCACTAACAATTTGCTTGCAGTAAATACAATGCACGTGTTCATTTGTTGTCTTATTTGACTTCTCATTAGTATTTCACTTGGTGCAGCACTTTTTCATTGAAACACTCATGCACTGATATCTATAGCACCATCCATGCCTGGATTTTTAACCATTGCGCTGAAACTTTTTCTGGAAGTTCTTATTTTTTTAACCCATCAGTAAAATGTTGATGTCTTTAAGAATTCTCTTCTAAATATCTTTACATGGAATTTCTTTTATCTTCTCCCTTAAATTAAATATCCTTAAAGTTTATTATATCCACTTTAAGCTATAGTTCTGTTCTTTCAATGTATACACACAACTTGCCAGTGGATATATTTACTTATTTCTCAAACAGCTAAAATTTGGTGTGTCTACTTCCGAGCTTCTTCATTTCCTCGCAAGTAATTTCCTCCTGTTGCACTCATTCTCTCAATGAATGATGCCACCACCACCCATTCAGGTGTTAAAGTCAGACACTTGGGCATGGCATAAATTCCTCTGGCGTCAAATCCTACTGCTTTATTTTGCCCAGCCATTAACCCTGTTCTAGACCGCAGATATTTCTTTCTCAGATGATGGTTAATTTACTAACTCTCCCAGTCAATTCTCTATGTTAGGAGCAGATATCTGTTCTTGTCATTTATTTTCCATTCTTACAATCCATTAGTTGGTAAAAGTGTGCACTTAATTGGTGATATAACCCCACATAGAAAATTATTTATAAATTATTATTAATGATTACAAGATTAGCAGTTTGTCAGTGAAACACATTTTAAACTCTCAGATAGAATATCTGAAATCCCTTCCTTGAAAATATTGTGTCCGTCCAGGGCTGGCCTTGTCTACTTATGATCTTTATTCAGATTGTTAATTGATTGTATGTTTTTTTATTTTTCCTTTTTTGCATCCTGGCCAGATCTTAAGCTATTTTTTTGAAGAACTATGAGGTCTATTTGTAGAATTAAAAGTGTTATATATATCATCACTAATTTTTATTACAACCCTATACAGAATATACTATTATGTATACTTTGAAATGAAGAAACTGAATCCTAGACAAGTTGGTTAAATGATCCAAATTCATACAGCCCATTCTTATTCTAATGTACAGCACTACCATTATTTCTAAGATACCATTACTAAAATGCTAATTAAAAAATTCAATCCAGTAATATAAGTTTAAGTCTGCATTTATTTGATAATAATTTTATTATAGTGGTATTTCTTCTTTTAGTGAAAGACTAATATATGTTTTTATTGTTATTATTCCTGTTCTACTTAAAAGAACACTTTCATAATTTCATTATAATTCAGTATATATTTCAGCTCTCCAGGTGGTTTTTCAGGCTCTTTGTATATATATTTATGACTGCTCCTGCATTCATTTAAGAGAAGAATACAAATTGTTTGAGTCTTCTTGTTGTGTGGATGGCCACACATATTTTTAAGTTTTCCATAGGAAACTCTATGTATCAAACAAAACAATGAGTTAATACCTTAAGGACTGTGGATCTGACTGTGCTGTGATTTTGAAGTCTAATGTTTAGTTATCAGGATGGCTAGACCAGTTTATCCATCCTGAGTTCAATCTATTATTGATGTGTTTGTTTTTTCCTCTGAAGAAGGCCCAATGTTTATCATTACAAATATTATTCAGGTAACATCTTAATCTCATGAAAAAACAATAATAGGATTAGTTGAAAACAGTTAATTCCCTAATGACTAAAGTTTGAAAACAAAATTTAACTTTAGTGCAGTTGCCTCATTTAATGTTTGCAAAAACTTATCAGTGTTGTGTTGTTTCAGTGTTCAGATAAGAGAAATAGAGGCATGGAAATGACGGGTTGCAGATAATATTATTATAGCAGCTTGCAAACATATCCCTTGATTACTATAAAATACAGCTATAAGCAGGGTGGGGCAAAAGTAGGATCACAGTTGTGAGTATGTGAAACATAGTTTATATTTGTATTATTATTATTAATCATTGTATTATTTTCCATATGAACAACTGTGAACCTACTTTTGTTCCACCCTGTATTTTGAATAAGACATGGTCACCATTGCTGAGAAACTCACAGATTACCTGACATTTTAACAAGTGTTTCAAGGACAGTTTACTAGTACAATTATATTAGGATAAAACATGTAAGACTGCCAGTCCTTTAGGTAAAAAGAAGTGGGGTATTGACAATTTCATAGAAATGAACATATATACAGAGGTGATTTAAAGGAAACATGATTAATTGTGCCCACGTAGACCAGCAAAGACTTTAGTGAAGATGCTTGAGCTGAGTGTTAAAAGGTAAGTCTGACAGCGTTCAGTGGGCAGATTAAAGGATGAAAGGCATGTTTAATAGATACACATGTGAAATGCAGGGACATAAGGGTGCTGTGTTTCCAAAGAACTCCAACGATCTGTGATGCCTGAAACACAGTGTGAGAGTGCAAAGGACACATTTTGGTTGTGTGTCCTTTGGGGAATATATGTATTTATATCTATGTCTAATCTACTGGTATATCTATATATCTATATATCTATATCTATACCTATATCTAATCTGTATAGCAGTACATATATAATAATAAAGACATATATAATAGTTTACAATGCATTAAACATGTTTTGGACACCTCTGATACTAATTGAAGTGTGACCTCAGCCCATTGTTAAGCTGATAGCTATATATTGACATGGCCAGAGGAGCAACAGCAAAGAGCCACCTACTTAATTTCTCTGTAGATTTAGAGACGTATTGCACTTTAACATTATTATCATTAGGAGTAGTATTCTGAGTTCTTTTCTAAGCCATGAAGATATGTTTTCCTATGTAATGCTTACACCATATGAATAAGATGTGGCTGTTTCTGTTTCACAGATGAGGAAATGGAGGATCCATGAAGTTAGTAAATTGACTAAAGTCATACAGTTGGTAAATGGCAGAAATAGAATTTAAATTCACCTCTAAGTAATTCTGAAGCTGGGGTCTTGAAATGTTTCTTGCTCATATACAATCAATGAAATTGCCAGTACTTTTGCATGCGGTGAAAAAACATCTTAAATCCTTAGCTGGATAACCCAAGTATCTTGGTTTTATCTTGGATTACCAAAAGCACCAGGGTTTGATTAGCATCTTCCAGCCTCTCTAATTGTTTTCCCCACTGCCAACTTAGGACCAAGCAGAGAAAGCCAAATATGCACATAAAATGATTTGTTTCGAATTAGTCCTCCTCTGGTACCCACACCAACAGCCTACAATCCAGGCATACAGTTTGTATAGTCACCTGCTGCCTTAGAGTCTCCACCAAATGCACATGGTGGTGACTGACTCTCCCATTATAGCAAGCTCTGGATAAATACTCTTTGTTTCTTTTCATGTGTATGGTCTTTTTTATTTCCACATTTGTCATGGTAACAATTGGAAGGCTAATGTATCCAGTGGGAGGGGTAACTTGGATAAGCTCAGTGGTCCAGGCAGTGTAGGGCCTATTAACATAGGCTTCAGCTGGCCATGCAGAGCTGAGTACCACTGAGTATCTTCACAATGTAGACAAACCCCTTTGGCAGTGAAGAGAGGGCCAGATTTTAACGATGGGCATATGAGGTGGAAAAGGCCCCACTGCACCAAACTGGGTTCAAATGTGGTTACTCTCTTTGCATTGCAGATTGGTCATGACTCGAGCTACTTAGCTCCTATGAATTGTGAACAGCTTGGGACCAGCCCCAGGATTTAGACATTAGACTCCTTACAAAACTAGCATGTGGGTTCTTGAGTCATTTATTGGAAAAATAAAAAAAGATTTATTGATGTTTGTTCCTCAGGTTTGTGGAGCATGAAATCATGGCTACCTTCCATTTCCACTTTAAGCACTCTGTATGGTTTGAATTATTTATATTGAGCAGGCATTACTTTCATGATCAGAAAAAGAAGACAACACAAAGGCATGCTAACTTTGCAAAGCAAAATGAAACAAAACCCTGAGGTCTATAATGTTTTATTTGAATGTCTTCATGCAAGAAGAGTCTTCTCAATTACTTGTAAATATGAAGGGGACTAGCTCCTAGAAATCCATGCAGTTTGCTACAAATCTCCTCACAACATCCAAATTTCATACTTGATTTTATATAAGTGGATCATAACCAACTTTAATTTCTCATTTAAAACATTGCCATTTCTAGCCTCAAAGGTATCTTTTTATTACCCTCAGAACTATCATATGTTGAACCATATTTCATTCTATCTTAATTATTTTACTCCTTTATTGAGAAGAGAAAGACTCACCTTAATGTGGAGTTTCAGAAATCATTAAAACATACTCTCTTTCCAAATGATCCCTGAATAAAAACAGAGCATGTCAGTAATGGGCCATCATTGTTGAACTGTGTCCCAATAGCCATTGCAAACAATTACCAGCAAAATGGCAGAAAATGTTAATTCAAGGGTTGTAGTTACCCTCTTCAGAGGTGAGGTGACAGCTCTTTCCCATCTGTTAATTTTATATTATTAGAATTTATATTTCTTGAGGAAGCAGATGGCTATAAACTTTAACAGGTGTCTATGGTGCACTGCCTTAACTTTAAATGCTGAACAGGTACAGCTTGAAGTTTGCTAGGCTGCACAGGGAATTAATACTTTAAATGAAGTGTGGGCAGAGAATTAATTTGTTTTGAGCTACCTGAGGAAAATTCAATATACTGTACATGCTGGTTCATGCTTACTTGACATGGTGCAATACAATGAGAAATGTCAAAAAAAAAAAGATTTAAGAAGCCCCGAACTGTATTCTTCAAACCACCCTACCACTTCCTCTGCTAATAAAACATGAACATGGTCCAAGGCACTGCTGTGGAGGAGAGTGGAACAAATAGGGAAGTGTTCATGCACCAGTGGCTGCTTCGATAGATGTGTGCATAGCACAGCTCATCTCTACTCCTCTGAAATAACAATAAAATACAAATCTACATGCCTATTCTGTACATTTTCAGAAATATTTTGTAGATACATCATGTTGTGCTCACTTGGCAATGTTCTATCTCACTTGAATGAAGCCTTGTCTATTGTTTCAGAAATTCACACAATGACACCCCCCCCAAAAAAAGAGTAGAGAATAATGTAATGTCTATGCTTGTGTATATTTTCTGCAAAAATGTAAGTTCTTTAAAAGCAAGAACCATAACTTTGCACATACATGAAATATAGGAATATAAAACTGTAGAAAACATCAATCAATGACTGTAATATGGATTTATTCAACCAACTGCTTAATGATAGTTTTAGCTTAAATCATACATTTTCCCAAGATGCCTGGTGTTCATGATAGTAAAAGTGACTCAGACTTTGACTGGTAGGCCAGCTGTAGGAAAGACGTCAGCCTTTTATTCCTGCTCATGAAACAGTGCTCATCACATGTTATCATGCGATCAATATTTGTTAAATTTATTAGATACATCATAGATACAGAGACTAGAGAAGACCAAATGCTTATATTGAATACTCTGTAACTATCCATGAAAGTGTGGGATTATTATTGAGGCAGGTGTATAACTGAGTGTCCATGGAAAAGGTTCAGCTGATTTCTGCAGGGTTACTGCTGTACATGTATGCTCAAGAAAGAAATAATGTGTAAATAATGATGATGGGATTAACCAGTGAAGTTTAAGGAAAAGGCAGTACATTTCCACTCCTTCTATTTGTTCTGTAACTGTTTGGTGTCCAGAGTCAGTTATTCTGCTTCAAGTACCAGAGGCCTTGTTGGTCTACCTTCTCTGATCCTCCTTGCATTCGTTAGACAGTTAAAATAACTCTGCATTCAGCTCTCTTGTGTTGTTGAAAAACTCCATAGCTGTGCACAGTTCCTGAGCACAAACTGGATCATTAGTTCCCTCCTGAAATATAACTTGATTATAGAAGGGCCCTTAGAAAGTGCAAGTCCTGACTCAAATTTATGTCTTTAAACAGCAAAGGTCAGTAGCTAGCAATGATTTAAATGATTGCCTTAAAGAGAGCTCCTCTGCATGTCTTCCATTTACCTTTCTAGATCTACTCTACCCTTTCCCATGTTATTTTGCTCTCAGTTAGGTTGACTGATGTGGATTGCATCAGTGGGCTTCCAGCTGGTTTGGCCAAAGTGGACTACCCTAAAAAAATCGGAGGAATGGAAGAGAAGACAGGGTACTCGTTTTCCCTGCTCCTTCACTAGGAGGCTGTCTCAGGCTGACTGTTTCCCTCCACTGAAGACCACAGGTCCTGGTTCCGGCACTCTGATTTCTCTGTCTTTGCCTCATTAGTCCTGAGTGAGAGGCCCTTCTGTTATCAGCCCCAGAGTACTAAACTATTCATTATAGTCGTCGTCCTCAACAACCTGTTCTTTTGTAAATAGTATCTTTATTAAATTTACCCAATTTGAGTGAATCTTCCATTTACCCAACTTGAGTCTATTGCCATCTGTTTTCTGCCTGGACCCCAACTGATACAGTCTCTGAGCGATAACTAAACATCTTAAAGTATTCAAAGTTTTAAATTGCACCAATTTGTTACTTTAAGTTTCTTAAGTGATAGAAGATTGGGAGAAACTAGGTAAAAAATTCCCCCTACCTGCTTTATTTTCTCTTTTCAGAAGAGAAACTCCATTTACCTGCAACTATTTTAAAGTTAAGTAAGTACATAGAATTGAGTAAAAAATAATAAAGCTGTACTTTTGAGAAATGGAAGCTGTCAAGGCTTTAGTGCCAAGAGGAGGCACTGAAAGTAATCAAAGCTCTTTTGCAAAATGTGATGTGTACCTTTCCGTCAAACTCAATTAAGTTACAGGTTTGAATTATAGTTCTATTTCACAAAATAGTATGATGGAATCAGACATTAGAAACTGAGAGGTCTGTTTAAAATTGCCCTTTCTTTGTACTGGAAAGAAATAGAACATTCAGAAGTATATCCTCCTAATCAACTGTTAATAGCTAATTCAATGGCCACCTGCATCGAATTCCACTGTTCTCAGATTAGAACACCTTGCTGTTCCAGAAGGAAGGTGTTTGTACTGCTATTTGTGTGTAAATGAACTGCAAGGTGAACTCCATGTGAATCAATGGGGAACATGTTATCTTTATGTGTTCTATAAATTAGGTATTTTTGTCCTCTGTTGGCTACATATCATAACCTAAGTTTATGCCTCTGATATACAATTATGTGCCACAGGATCAATGTGGTCAGGAGCATATAAAAAAGGCTGAAAGAATCTTGACTGGGTAGCTCAGCTGGTTAGAGCATCATCTCCATGTGCTAAGATTGCAGGTTCAACCCCTGGTCAGGGCATACACAAGAATCAACAAATGAATGCCCAAAGAAGTAGAACAACAACTCTCTCTGTCTCTCAAATTAATAAATATTTTTTAAAAGGCTGAAAGATGCTATATGAAAACTGTGTGTATTACTAGGTTTTCTTTAAGTCTTTTTGGAAAAGACAGAAAGACATTCTATGGATCAGTTTCATAGATAATAGATTCAATCATTTAGCTAATTTCTACAAAATGTAAAAAGGATTTTGAAATCTTTTTGGGGGAATAGTGCTGATATGAAGCCACCTTTAGTTTCAGCTAGCTTTGATAAAAGCCTGGGTAACCAGCATATGCAGTTTTATTGCTTGCTTGTTTGTTTGTTTTTAAAGCCTCTCTCCTTACCTGGTAGTGAAATGAAGATGACCCCAGTATTCCTTTCCTAGGACTGTACTGAGGATTCAACTAGATGAAATTATATAAAGCTCTTATCACAGTACCTGACATAAAACACAGCTGTACTGTTTCTTTGCACCCATCTTGAACAAAAGTGCTTCTTCATTTTCTTTCAAGCTGGAGGAGTAGATTTCGGTAAGAAAAAATAAGGCTTGGACGGTGGTGGCCAAGGCTTTAATGAGACTTTTGGAGAATCGAAAATTTAAGTTGACACACAGCGCAGCCTAGAGGTGCCTCCTGGATCAGGATACATTCATGCTCCTGTTCTTGAGAAACAAGAAAGGAACCCCCGACAGACAACCACTACATACATGCCCATGGTAGTTTCTGCCCATCTGTAAGGCCTTTTGGTTATGCTCAGGTGCCATGCCTTTCCCTATCCAGTTTCTTTCCATAAAACAGTTCTTATCACCAAAAGTGTAGTGGAGCTTACACAAGCTCCCCCCAGGTGTCTGTCCCTCCTGATTCCTGGAATATGATACCATCGTGGGGAGCTTGATGGTTCTCTGCCCACAGCTCTGTGGGCCCTCCCTTTCATTAAGTTTTCTTTAACCACCTCCACCTAAACATGCCATCTCTTTTCTGACTTCTCAGTCACTGATCCAGGAAGTGTTGCAGGAACAGGCCCACCAGCGTCAGGCCAAACCAGTATTGCAACTAACAACCTGCTAGCCATGACTGGGAGTCAAACTTGCACTGTTCACCTCTTTAGTGGTACACAACCCCTGACCACCAGGTCTGACTCTGGAAGCAGGATGTAGAACTAAAGATAGAGAAATGGGTAGCTCGACCTTAAGTCCTCCTGGAGGCCAGTTGTTGTTCAGATACTTTGCTGCCCTCCTTTCCCCCCCCACTTTTTTTATTGTTGTTCTAGGACAATTGTCTTCATTTTACCGCCTCCACTCCCCCCCCCCCCCCCCCCCCGCAGACCCACCCAGCCCCAACTCCCACCCTCACTCCTTCCCCACCTTTGGCTTTGTCCATGCATCCTTTATACAAGTTCTTTGATGACCCTTTCCTGCATTGACCCCCTCCTCTGGTTACTGTCAGGTGTTCTTTATTTAAACATATCTGGTTATATTTTGCTTGCTTGCTTGTTTTGTTAATTAAATTCCACTTATAGGTGAGATCATATGGTGTTTGTCTGTCACTACTTGGCTTGCTTCACTTAGCGTAATGCTGTCCAGCTCTATCCATGCCATCATGAAGGGTAGGAAGTCCTTCTTTCTTTCTGCTGCGTAGTATTCCATTGTGTAAATGTACCACAGTTTTTTGATCCACTCACTGACTGATGGGTATCTAGGCTGCTTCCAGCACTTGGCTATAGTAAATTGTGCTGCTATGAACATCGGGGCACATCGGTTCTTTTAAATTAGTTTTTCCATGTAGGGGCGTATAGATTCCCACTGTTCAAGAGGAACAGCAGTAAATAAAGTGAAATAAAAAAGAGTCTACCATTACTTAGAGCCTACTCAAGGACAGAAGCCCCTTCAAGGGCTTCTCACTTGACCCAGCTACATCAAAGCCACACAGGGACAATTTTCAATCATTAAATCATTGTCTTACATTTTTATCTAATAATTGTGTTCATTTACTATCTAATCTCTGAATGATTTTATAATATGGTTTGTCTATTTTTAATTTAATTATACATTTTTGCTTTTTTGGAGTTTGCCATTTTGTTTCACATTAGAAGGTTGATTTGAACATTTCTATCTCTAGTTAATGTATTAATTGCCATAAGCTGTTTCTCAAATTTGAATATGCAAAACCTAAAAGATATTAAAGTTTTCATGATGTGCTTTATAGGCACTTCCCTGTATCAAAGTACTAAGCCCCTTTCCACCTCTCCCTACTTAAGTACAATTATTAAAGTCAGTCTTGGTCTTAACTTGGCTGGGCATTCACTACCAGTTTTATCTGGGAAGATATGCTTGATCCCTCTGAGCCTTGCTTTCCTCATTTAGAAAAGGGTGCTCTGTACATCTCCATAACCCATTGTGAGAATAGAATGTACTGATGTATAAAGCCTTTCTATCAATGGCTATATGTACTAAGCATATTATTAATGTTAGTCAACTCTGTTTAATGTCAATATTAATTTGTAGAGTCTGTACAGCTTCACAGTCTCAAGCAACACATTCCCAATGTCTATGAAAGAAAAGGCTGTATTTTTTTTCCTGTGAGCTTAGTTTAATGTAAATTCTGGATGTAGCAACCAGAGCCATTAATATGCAAGATAACTTGTTTTTTTTTTTTTTTTTTTTTTTTTTAAATTTGAATTCTTTTTTTTTTTTTTTTTTAAGATTTTATTTATTTATTTTTAGAGAGGGAAGGGAGGGAGGGAGAGAGAGAGAGAGAGAGAAACTTCAATGTGTGGTTGCTGGGGGTTCTGGCCTGCAACCCAGAAATGTACCCTGGCTGGGAATCGAACCTGGGACACTTTGGTTCCCAGCCCGCGCTCAATCCACTGAGCTATGCCAGCCAGGGCGATAACTTGTCTTAATAATTCCCTGAATAATTAACTTTAGCTCACAATCTCTACCAAATGCAGAATTTGAGCATAAAATAAACATTAAATTTAACAAGACTTTAAGCCAGTTTTATTTATAAAACTTTTATTTATCACCTTTATTTTTAGCTGTATAAGAGCCTTTATTTGTAGCTGTATAAGAGCACAGGTAGCTGATATAAAGTCAATGTAGAAAATATTTTATCTCCTAGTATTATTAAGATATGTGACATAATTATATATGATATATAATATACAATGTGTTATTTTTCTTCTGACTTTATTCAAAAATAAAAGAAGTCCCAAAAATGAAACCAAAATGTCCTATATAATCTGAAATAGTAGGTTCACCAAAAAGTTTAAAATCAAACTTACATTTGGGGAGATAAAGTATGATTTTTAGAGAAAGAGTGCATTTTTTTTCAAATAAATATATCAGGGAAATGCTGAGCAGTGGGTTCGGTGATTATTTACCCTTCCATTTGTGGAGGGGAACTCACAATCCTGGAAGGGGTCACTCTAACAAGACCCGGTTCCAGGTACAGCTGGCATGGGTCTTTCCAATAGGATAGGTTCTAAGGCTCCCTTCTGCAAGATTGATGAACCACTCAGAATACTTTCACTTCTGGGAGGAAATTATGTAGATGCATATCAATTCACATTTATCTTTAGTCAAGCAGTCAAGCACATTTTGCCATCTGTAATGCATGGCACAGGATGATGGCTTCAAAATACAAAGTAAAGATCTGAAAAAGGGATGCATTCTAAATAAATACTGGTTTGCAAGTTCAGTTTTATCTTAACAATAAACACTATTTATGTATACATCTTTATAGATTAATACTGTCTTAAAATTTAAAAAAAAAACATGCATTTATGGAATGACCTAGATAACCTCAGAGACACATAAAGTAGTTAGGTATACACAGGTCATGAACTTATGTTAATTTTAGTATTTTCTTTGGTTCATATCATTGCTTTAAGTTAATTTGATATATGTTAAGTCCCTCATTTAAAAATTAGAAGTCCTCAATTAAAATGTTTAAAGATGAATTTGCCTTTTTTAATATACTTCTTTTTATTTAGATATTCACCAAACACTTAAAAAAATCACCTGTGTGATAATGTGTGGAATAAGGGAAAATAGGGATGGATTGAACACTGAGGCTACTCTGAAAAGCTTGCATTGAACATGGAGACATAGGCAACACATAAGGGGGTACAGGATGAATCTGTGAATGTTGCCAGTGTGGCTCAGTTGGTTGGAGTGTTGTCCCATACACCAAAAGGTTGGGGGCTCCATTACTGGTTAGGACACATACCTAGGTTGTAGGGTTTGATCCCAGGTTGGGGGTCAGGGTACTTATGGGAGGCAACCAATTGATGTTTCTCTCTCACATTGGTGTTTTTCTCTTTTTCCCTTCCTCTTTCTCTAAAATCAATAAACATTTTTTAAAAATTTAAAGGAGTGGTTGTGCTATTATAGAAGTGTCTGCGGGGACAAAGAGGGTCACACAGGAGGAAGGAATGCTGTCTCTCTTGCACTTGGCAGAGTAGATTTTATTAAAAAGATGATAATGGTGTCAAGTGTTAAAAATGAGTAAAGTTCTTGAATGCTCAGGATTAGAATAAAATTCTTGGAGGAATGTACCTCTTGTGATGGAAACAACCTATTATTTGGGATTAATCATCATCTATTAGAAAGAAATTCACTAAGGCATGTTCTCAAACAACTATTTGTGCCTGAATAACTTCTCATTTTACTCTTCTCAAAAATACTCTAAATTCACCTATATATCCCCAGTTAATAATGCAAATGTCCCTTATGCACATAGTAGGACATAATTTTCTTCCTTTTGTACCTTGTTCTTTTAATGCATACTTTGTTGTAAAATATGACTTTTGTTCAAGACTTTTTACTAAAACCCCAGAAAAATAATAAAATATTTGAAAATGGGCAAAGAAAAATTATACATTACTGAACATCTGTGTACCCTTCCAGATTATCTTCAACTTTATCTACTCTTTCAATAGCCTTTGAACTATTTCAACTCTCTAAATTTTTAGATAACAATGCCTGTGATCTTCTTCATAGACACGCAAATGGAGAGCAGTTGATGTCCCTCAAGTTGGGAAAATTCAATTTTCTAACTAATTGTAAATTTATTTTTCTTTGCTAAGGGATCTAAATGTATATGGCACTTTAAATTTTCCTTTGCATTATTAATAACATCTTAGTAATTTTTCCACTAATTAATGTGTTAAATAAAATTTTTGACGTGTTTATTTTATATGTGTATGAGGGTTTTGATTTTAACTGCCTTTGAAAATATATGTTAATATTACTACGCTTTTTAGTGGGAATCTCTTAGCCCAAGTAGAGGCAGCCAGCACACACTTGGTACAAATATCATTTTCTCTATGTGCTATAGGATAGCTGAGGAGGAAAATATGTTATTGTATGTCAGTATTATAGTTTCATATACTGAATATTAAGAGTTCTTGAGGAAGGTGAATCAGGGATGCTTCATGGAGGGGCAACACCTATACTTATATTTGAAGAGAGTGGAAAACAGCACTAGGAACAGGATATTATTCTTCTATAAAGATGTAATAAATATAGGAAAATGAAAAGACATGAAATGCCTATGGACTAACAGGGATTAGGCATTGTGTTTATTTTAAACTATGTATGATAATGGGGAAAAAAGTAGTTAGCTAGCAATGAACTGGGAAAAGGTAGCCTAATGACAAATTATGAAGATCTTCGTATTGGGGAACTTAAAATTTATCCTGTATGTAATATAGAATCATTCAAGAAGCGATCAAATGTGGTTTTTTTTTCATGAATCTAGTGAAAAATGGATTAAATAATGCAATATTATAGTAAAAAAGAGGCAGTGGGTACTATGCTTTAGTTGGTTAAGTTGATGAGACACTATTTGGCCTAGGCCAGAAGCATTGGAGATATAGTAGCAAGGAATAGCATAAACCATTTGAATGAAAATATAGATATTTGAACACTATATAGCATGATCAATAAAAAACATTTACCTTTTCTTCTATGTACATTTGGATATGATAATTACCTCCCAAATTAAACAAACAGTAAAATCAGGCTATTATCTATTTATATCAGTTGACTAAATAATACTGAATTTCTTTTGTGTTTATTTTAATGCTTTCAAAATAAGCAACTCAGCTAAAGTAAGCACTGAAATATAAATAGAAGAGTTTCAGATAATAGATAATAATATTTTATGACAAAATATAACTTTCCAATTAGGAATGTGACCTATAAAATTTGACTTTCAGAGATAATATATAAAACAAGCACTTCAAAATAAAAATGATTTGGTAAATAAATGATTGGGGGAAAAGTTCATTTAGAAATTCTAAAGAAGTAACACTTTTCAGTGTTATAGAAAAAATAATAATTAGGCAGAATAATTAAATGCCTATCTACAGAAGCTGTGTGTCCAAACTCATATGCCACAGTGACTTTTAGGAGTACTTTTAAAATGTATTTCCTGAAGTGTGTAAACTTATTGCATAGTGTTTAATTCCATAATATAAAGATTTATATCTTTCAATTGTATATACAAGACATATTAATTATCTGTTTGTGAAAATTTGAAATTACTCTTACCTTTTATTTGATGTACTTAAGGGATATCTGTGTGGTTGCAAATTAATGCATTGAGAATTTTGTCTGGTTGATAAAAGATCATTAATTGCTTTAAATTTCTTCTTTCAATGTAAAGCAAGTGATATGACTAAAGTCATTTACAGTGAATTAAATTAAAAAATTCATACTTCATGGATATATGATTAATTTTAAAGTAGGTTTTTATAAATAAAAGCATGTATTTTATATTTCTGTAAATCACCTGGAATAACTATGAATATATAGTTAAAATTAATAATTATTAAATTATTTTATTTCTTTTTGTAAGCTAACCAGCTAGCCTGTCAGTAGTATACAATATATAAATTATACAAGGTCCTGTAATTCTTTCATTGAACTTTAATCAATTAGACATAATTTTGTGTTTGCATTTTATAATAAAGATGCACAAATTGCCCTGGCTGATATGGCTCAGTGGATTGAGCGCTGGCCTGTGAACCAAAGGGTCGCTGGTTCAATCCCCAATTCTCAGGGCACATGCCTGGGTTGTGGACCAGGTCCCCAGTGAGGGGTGTACAAGAGGTAACCACACATTGATGCTCCTCTTGGCCTCTTTCTCCCTCCCTTCCCCTCTGTCTAAAAATAAGAAATATATTTTTTTAAAAGGATGCACAAATAAATAGGACATAGTTCTTCTTGAAGAACTTGCAGTCTTATGGAGAAGACAGATAAGTATACAGACAAATTAAATATAATTGTGAAGGACCTATTTTAATATTGGACCTTCTAATCATTTATAAAAAGAAAAGAAATGACTACCAACACAATAGGGCATTATTATAAGGTTAAATAGGAACTTGAAGATATAATTAAAAATATATTTTACATATATTTATATAATATGTATTTATATATATAAACAAGTTCTAGTTTATGAAGAAAAACTAAAGTCTCAATTTTCTTAAAAATTACATTGGTTTTATATCGAAATACATAAATTTTATTCTAAATGCTAGAAAAAAATACATGTGAACTAAGTGCTGTTATTTATTAGGAGATAAGATCAGGAGTAACCCTGGGTTTGTTGTTATTTTAGTAGAATTTGTTTACTCTGTAATTAACTCTGATACAGCATTGACGTCTGTTTCCTGCCACCTAAGTCTCCCCCTGTTCACTCAGTGCTTGCTTTTGTTCCTTTATAGTCCTCTCCATTAGGCTGAAATATCTCTGTATTCTTCAATGTCACTTCCTTGAGTTTCACATGTCAGGCACCTTGACACTTCTCCATGAGCACCCATGGTCCTATGCAACTGAACTGGGCTTCCTCAAATTGTAGAGTTCTTGGGGTATCACATGTCTTATGTAGTATTTGACTTATGAGAGGCAGCTTCCCATGTGGTGAAGGTGAATGTTATAGAAATCTAAAGGACTGTCTTTATAAGGTAAACAGTATCTCTTTTACTAAATTTCTATAGGTCAAAACAAGTTATAAGGTGGACACAGATTCACTGCTTGATAGAGGGAAAGCCAAAGAAGTTGCAATCATCCTTAATCTAACAAAGGGGACTCTGGAAGAGACGGATAGAATTTCAATGCATTCAGAGCAGCAAGTTTTCTTAAGAGAGAGATGATTGGTTGGCCATGGTATCCATAAAACCAATAAAACCTAGGAAATTCAATGAGGCTTATGAATACAGGTCTAGTTCAAGAGAAATAATTAAACTAACAAAGAAAAGGAAAATTGTGAGTAAAAGAAGAAAAGAAAAAAATTAGGAGAAATGATCTGATAAAATTTTGAACTGGGTTTTTAATGAAGTAGGGTTAAGGTAATTAGAAAGAAAACTATGGAAAGACACTTTAAAAATATTAAAACTAAGGGTGCTTATGTTCTTTTGAATTAGTGTTTTGGGATCTTTTTGGATATATTCCCAGAAGTGGGATCTCTGAATCAAAAGGAAGATCCATTTTAATTATTGGAGATATTTCCATACTGCTTTCCACAGTGACTGCAACAACTGGCATACCCAGCAACAGTGCAAAAGGACTCCCCCTTTTCCACATCCTTACCAGCACTTCTTTGTTCATTTATTTGTGATAACCATTCTGACAGGTGTAAGGTGATATCTCATTGTGTCTTTAATTTGCATTTCTCTGATGATTAGTGATGTTGAACATCTTTTCATATGTGTGTCAACCATCTGTATGCCTTCTTTGGAGAAGTGTCTATTCAGTTCCTTTGCCCATTTTTTAATTGTTTGTGTTTTGGGTATTGAGTTTTATAAGTTCTTTATAAATTTTGCATATTAACCTTTATTGGGTGTATCAGCAAATATGTTCTCCCATTCTGTGGGTTGTATTTTTCATTTTGTTCATGGTTTCCCCTGCTGCACAAAAACTTTTTAGTTCGGTGTAGTCCCATTTATTTTTTCTTTTATTCCCCTTGTTGGGGGAAATATCATTGCAGCATTAATTACAATCACCGAGATATGGAAGCAGCCCAAGTGTCCATCAGTAGAAGAGTGGATAAAACAACTATGGGATATTTACAGCATGCAATACTACTTGGCTGTAATGTAGAATAAAGTTTTACCCTTTGTGATAGCATGGATGGCCCTAGTGAACATTATGCTAAGTGAAATAAGCCAGTCAGAGAAAGACAAATACTATATGATTTCGCTCATATGTGGACTCTAATGAACAAACTGAACTAACAAGCAAAATAAAGACAAACTTGTAGAGAGCAGGCTGACAACTAAGAGGGGAGGGGAGGGATAGAGGGACTGAGCAAAAAGGAAAAAGGACTCATGGACATGGACAACTGTGTGGTGGTTGTGGGTGGAGGAGGCTATGAGGGGACTCTGAGGGGACTCTAAGGGGGGACTCTAATGATAATGGAAAAATACAATAACAATATAATAAATAAAATTTTAAAAATGTTAAAACTATTTTACCAATACTACACTATGTCCTTAGTTTTTGTTTCTGTACCTTGTATTATTAAAATAGAATGGTTTGATATAAGGTATTAGATTAAATAATTTTCAAAGATACTGTATTCTGTTTTGTAAGGAAAATCATCAATGTTGATTCACCTTCATACATTATTTTTAATAAAGCACTAAGTTATTTTCTTCAATTACCAAACCGTGTTTTGCTGGTATTTTGCGTTCATTGCAGTGTTGAGCAAACATGGGGAAAAACAATGCACATAAAAGTAGAAAGCCAGGATTTAGGGTATAAATTCAAAACAGACTAGACTTTAAAATTTGATTTTGAATATCAAGTTCTTGTTAGGCATATTTTATCAGGTTATTAATTTGAGCACAGGACAAGTTAGCAAGGGTATACATAAGACTTAGACTAGCAATACTGACTCCTTCATAATATGAACCTGTGTCACCAAATGTGTAACTTTCCTGAGGCTCAATTCTATTCATTCTTTAGTCTTGAAGATCACCAAACTAGCACATATCTGCTCTCATCTCCTAGCTTCAGCTGCTTCTTCATTCTAATCATACTTCTTAATCAGCAGGACAGATACTTCAGGCATCCTGGCATTTTCATTAATTTGGCTTGAACACTAGACTAATGAGTAATGCGCATACTTCTTTCCTCTTCCCTGACCAGGAATGCCAAAATATTAACTCCTGGAAATGCTTCTTCAGAATCAATAACACACTTAATCCTAAAAAGATTAAAAGATTTGTTAAGCTTCAGACTTATTGTATTTTGTAAATTGTTCTATTTCTATCTAGCAGAAAGTCACCATGCTTCTTAATATGCCCAATTTTATAACTACTATAACAAGTAAATACATATAATGTTTTCAAGTCATACTGAATTAAATGGTTAATGAGAAATCAATGAGTGTTGTTCATTCAACAAAAACTCCCATACAAATAGTTGAGGCTATACACTTCACAAGGTCAAGTAAGTGTTAAACCTCAATCAGATTTTCAGTGACCTATCAAAATTTTAATATAGTGTTTCAAAGCAAAATCAGGTTTTACACCAAGGTCAATATCATATCTCATTGTTTAAAAAATAACTTTTTCTGTCGTATTACTTTACTGACATATTGAATTAGATGATATTTTTGCTCATTTTCTAAACTTTATTTTTAAGACCAATTTTTGGTTCACAGCAAAATTAAAGGAAAGGTACAGATGCCCCTATACCACATGTGTCCACACATACACAGCCTCACCCATTACCAATGTCCTCTGCAAATGTGGTATCTTTGTGACAACTGATGAACATAACTTGATACTTCATAATCACCCAAAGTCCATAGTTTACTTCAGGGCTCACCCTTGGCATCGCACATTCTATGGGGTTGAAGAAATGTATATGGACATGCATCAATCATGGTTTCAGACAAGAGCATTTTAACTGCTCCCAAAATCCATGAACCCCTTATTTGTCCCCCTTTCCCTTGTCATTGTTATTTCTTATTTCTAAAACTGAATCTAGACTTATTGTTTAAAATAAGCCTCAGAATATCAAGGTTTTCAAGCTTATAATTTCAAATAACAAAAACTACACATCTGTAAGGTATATAAACTTTTTTCCCAATTGCAAAATTCTATGATTATGACAAATATGGATCAAGAGCAAATTGGAAATTTCTCCTAAACCTTGAAAACGTGCTTACATTTGTGTAAGTGTAGAGTTAAAATAATTGTACAAAGTAACAGTTTGATTTATTATTCAAGATAACATTCTGAAAATATACTTCTAAAATAAATAGCTTATCCTGAGCACAAAAGCTTTTAAAGCAAATTTGGTAACCCTAAGATTTCTTTAAAAAATAACAATACTGAGAAATTCAATGACGATTATGAAAACATTAATTTTTTCTGCTCATAAATTATGTTTAAAAATCTATTTGGTATTAAAGGGAGCTAGTAATTATTAATATGTCATTCATATTAGGATATATTTAGAATAATTTAAGGGTGATGGAAATTTCTTACATGAAATCTTTTAATTTTAAACAAGTATTGAAATAATTTTAGAACCATGTAAGTTTTCTGGGTGCTGAGGTGTGTGTGTGTGTGTGTGTGTGTGTGTGTGAGAGAGAGAGAGAGAGAGAGAGAAAGAGAGAGAGAGAGCTGGTGTGTGCTTTGTGAGCTTCTGGTCTGTGCCCCATGCTGAGGGTAGTACTGATGGAAAAGGGATGTTTTGATAGTGACTATCATATATTTCTAAATATTGTGCTCATCTCGGAAAGTTGAATAAGGGGAACTACATGTTCTCTAAGGCATCTTACAATTTTAATAATTCTATGCAAAGTCTAAAAGAGTTTTTAGTAAATGAGCTATCATATGTCTTGATCCTCTCAGATCAGTTTACTATCTGCATCCCAACTCAGCCTAGACAAAGGAAAGGATGGCCTTTCAGTGATCTATAATAGAACACAGGTTTTGATTCTGCTGTCTTTGTGGGCCTCCTTCACTTTTTACTTATTTTTATCCCTTCCTTTTATTTTCTCTGCAGGTGAACAAACTACTTGCCCTAGACCCTGATAACTTTGAAAAGCAATCTGAGCTTAAAAATCAATTTAATGACATGTTCTTAAAGCATTAAAGTCCATTGCTTGCATGCATTTGGGGAAGTTAAATGAGAAGGTGATCTGTTATAACACCTATAAAAATAAATCTACTCTCAGGAGAGAAAGCTGGTGGAAGTTGAGCATTGCTACCCATCTCAGTTCTGAGCATCTATGCATCGCTGCCCAACTCCTGCTTTGATAAGGGATTAAGGTGGCCTCCGAGTTAGTGTTCACCAGCACTGCTATTTTCTTCAAAATTTGCTGTTTATCACTTTAATTTACGGATTGACTAGATTGAATCCGGAGTGGTTTATAGATTTAATTTCATAAAATATTATAATCCTTTGCTCTTTCTGGAAGTATGTTTGGTGAATGCAAACGAAATCAGACACTTACTAGGAATTCTTGGATGTTGAATCTGCTGGCACATCACTGTGCTTGGCTCTCTTTTCCTTGCGGCTTTGCCATTAATGTGAAGAACACTGAACATAAGAGCACAGGAGCAGGATGGTTGCATTACACTCTTTACAAAATCATGACTCTTGTTTCCCTACTCCTTCATTTACTGGTTTTCTAAGAAGACAAAAATGTCTTCTTTTAAAAAGTATTTGTGCTTAATTTGATTATGACTGCTTTGTACATTCTGTGCAGCCCAAAGAAACCTCACAGTAGCTAATAAAGTACTTTATTTTTAAAGACGGTTTTTTAATATCAGAATCAGCCTTTTTGTTTCCATGATGTTTTGATTTTGAAAACTGTATTTTTTTTTCTTGAATAACTGTGGAAATAAACTGTTTATTTCCAAAGACTTCCTAGTCCTAGTCCAAGGCCAAACAGAATCTCTCCTACTTTGCTGCCTAATGAGTGGTCTTCAGACCAACAGAATCTGCTCTATTTTAGAGCGTGCCAGGCTTTAGAATCTCCGGCCCCACCCTGGGCCTTTGCTTTTATATGTCCCCAGGTGATTTTTCTGCACATGAATATTTGAAAAGCGCTGCTCTAACAATTCTTGTGAATAAAAAGTATTTTTTCATGCCAACCTTTTATTTTGACCTCCAAACCCTAACTTAGATGGTTTTTATATCTTGTTTAAAGATATGTTCTATCCTTTTGCTAATATGCTTAATATACTCTATTCAAAAAAATTGTGAGGAATTTTTTGTTTCTAAAGAATACCTTGTATTTCTTTGAAATATTGGCTAATAATCTTGCATGATGTCAAGACTGTTTATGTAGCAACCTTGTCATGGTTAACAGGACCTCTGGTTGAGCTCAGACTCAAGATATCCAAATTTGAGGGGGGGAAAGTGTGGTTGTAGGAAAAATGTGAAATAGCAGGTAGTTATTTTGTGAACTGCTTTGTCAATCTACCAAAAGATCCCTAATAATAGCCCCTGTTTCATTTATAATAATTTAATTTGTAAAGATTCAATTTATGTACAATTGCTGAACCACACATAAAGCAGCCAGTGGGTTATGACAGTAGCAATTGTTTGGGGTCATGACCCCAAGAGTGGTTCTATAAATAGACTACCCAGGGATAGTGCCAGGTCTTCCTCTAGGGTCAGCCCGAAGTTCTAAGCATTTCTCCACATAGATCTTAAAATTCTAGGCACTTTTATTTCAGTTTGTCTAAGTGAGATTTATAGTAAGTTTTCAATAGTATAATACAGACATTTTCTGGAAAAATACATAGTATTTGAAGGAAATTATATGCTACACACATTTAATGTTGAATTATGAGAAAAGAAATGATCTCATATTCATGAAATATTACATGGTTATTCTTGTTTGCTCTTATTAGTTTTGTGAACCAGAATTTTATTTGTCCCTCTTATTTATGCAACATTTTATTTTAAATAAAGCATATCAATGTCTTAGAAAATCTAATGTCTCTGGTCCAAACCAGTTTACTGTTATAAAACTTTGATAGGAACTTCCAGATTTTAATGCCAAATTAAATAAAACACTAATACATACCTGTCTCCCTCTACTGAGAATTTAGGTGACTCAGTACTGCACCAGCTTTTCATTCAGCATGACTCATTACAGCCATTTATAATCATATCTTACTTACCCTTCACTTTCATTTAATATTGCCTCCACTTACCTTCTCCTGCTTTGCGTGCCTTAATCACAGTCCAGCAAATCTCTCCCATAGCACCCCTGCTCCCGCTCTCTCGCCTTTCTGCATCTTGGCACACGCTGATCACTTTGTCTGTAATGTCCACTACCTCTTGCTTGAGAGGTAAATGGCTTTTTGCTCTACAAAAGCCAGTACAGATTTCACTTTGTCCTTCATGACATCTTTGACCCTTCTTCTGTAATTTCTCATCCATCTCTACCTGGCTTTATTCACCACATCCTGTTTTGCCTGTTTTGACATACGGTTTGGGAAGGTATTTATTTCTTTCTACATCCTTCACCTGTAACACAGTGGCTGGCCTAGAGCAGTTAGTGACTTTATTATTAAATTTAATTCAATAACCATTTGCAGACTTACATATTTAAGCAATCTGATTTTATGTCTGAGTAATAAAGATGAGGAAGGTATTTTTTAGAGGTTTTATTTATTTATTTAAGAGAGAAGGGAAAGGAGGGAGAAGGAAAGGGAGAGAAACATTGATGTGTGAGAAAAACATCAATCAGTTGCCCCTTACACTCTCCCTCAACTGGGGACCTGGCCTGCAACCCAGGCATGTGCCCTGACCGGGAATCAAACTGGTGACCTTTCGGTTTGTAGGCTGGCATTCAATCCACGGAGCCACACCAGCTAGGGTGAGGTGATCTGGTGTACAAGAGTTTTGTATTTAATGACAGGTTAAGGGTTATTATAATGTATAAATAAATGTGTAATATAATGTGAGGTATTTATGCAGCAACAAGTAGTAAAGCAGAGTAATCCTGAATCAAAAGCAGTATGCCCTTTATGAACAATACTGAAATTTATTGACTCAATAAAAGTACTTGGCAATTTTAATTTGTTTTTAGCTATTTTCTATGCAGGATTTAAAAAACAATTGTAAGTCTTCATTAATAAAATAAATGTATAGTGTTAAGTGCTAACTTGTTCAATATAAATAGCTAACATCTTAAATATTTTATTCCACATCGATCCTGGTGGTTCCAAGCATTGGTCAGCCTTGTGGTCTGAGTCATAGCATGGAGTGATCAGCTGTTGGTATGAAGAACTCAGAGGCATCAAAAACAAAACAAAACAAAACTAAACACAGAAATTAAAAGAAATTGATTCTTAAAGTAGCAAAATTCTCAAGAATTTCATCATAGTTATTAGATTTTTATGAGTCCCAAAGTGGCTCATGAAGACTAGTAGACTTAAGAATTAGAAGATGAGAAGACCACAGCTAAGCTATTTTGGGTACATCTTAGCCAATTGCTCCAGATTCTGGACACTTCGTTTTTGGAGGCATGCTCAGTGCAGAACAACCAGTTGGCTGCTTGCTGCGCTGGTACCACAACAGCAGCTATGTATGTGGGCCTGTAGTTACTTACATGAGTAAAACGTAAAATTGTTTGTAGTTTTCATCCTGGAAAGGGAGGACACCAAGATAACTATTTGAATGAAGACAAGATGCAGAGTTGCAAACAGTGCATGGATTACAAATATAAACTATGGTCACATATCAGAAACAATCATTGTATCTGAATTATTTCTTATTCAAAGGTCACAGACAGATCACTTAAATAGTAACAATTTAATTGTCAATGCTGTTAACATTATATCAATCTGTTTAATTTATCTTACATATTTCATGATCACAGATCTCCTCCAGGTTTTCCCAGTACTGCCTGTCAATCCTACCCCTTTCCTCTGTGCATTTTCTTTTATAGCTCTTCTGTAACTATTTCAAACCTTTCACTCCTTCCCATCCTACACCACTATGCAGCCCAGCCTTTTAGTTCACCAAGGAAATAACCCTATGCTCAGTCACCATCTACAACTTGACTAACCTACATGTATTTCTACTAACCTACCCCTTTTACTGTCTATCTAAAGGGAGAATTGTTCTCTACACTTCAAAGGCCTTCTTGAAAATCTTGTGTCAAATTCAACCATACCCCCTTCCTCCCTCCCTCCCTCCCTCCCTCCCTCCCTCCCTCCCTCCCTCCCTTCCTTCCTTCCTTCCTTCCTTCCTTCCTTCTTTCCTTCCTTCCCCCTTTTTCACTTTCTTTCTGTTTCCCTCTCTCTCTGTCTCTATGTTTTCTCTTTCTTTTTCTTTTTCATGCTTTCATACATTCATTGAAATTCCACTGATGGATACTATTCTGATTGTTGATACAGTGCAGTTGAAGAGGGGCCCTACTAGCAGGTGCTCACAACCCAATGGGGATACACTGGAATATAAGAATAAACATCTATTGAATCCTGTCCATCAACCTGTACACTTATTTGAAAACAAACAAAAAAAAAAAACAGCCTACACATTCTCTAAATTTTCCTGCATTTATGGCTCATCTCTCTTTACCAACTCAAAGGTAAACTTTTACTCGGTTCTTAAATTTATGTACTTCATTTTCACATTTTTCATTTTATGTGTCAACATGATTGGACTAAGGAATATCCAGATAGTTGGTAAAACATTCTTTATGGGTGTGTCTATGAGAATGTTTCTGGAAAAGATTAGCATTTGAATTTGTAGCCTACATGAAGAAGACCACCCTCATCTATATGAGTGGGCATCATTGCCCTGGCCTGGCCCAATGGCTCAGTTGGTTGCTGTGTTGTCCCATGCACCAAAAGGTTGTGGGTACGATCCCTGGTCAGGGTGCATTCCTAGGCTGTGCATCTAAAACCTGATCGTGGCAGGTACAGGAGGCAACCAATCTGTGTTTCTCTACCACATCAATGTTTCTCTCTCTCTACCTTCATCTTTCTATAAAATCAATGAATATATCCTCAGGTGAGGATTAAAAAAAGAAGAATGTAAATGGTCACAAATGTGAAGTAAAGAAAGCCCTATCTAAGCAAGAGATGGCTAGTGCTTCATCTAGCCAAAGAGGTCAAAGTAGTTCTGGGAACTTCGGACATGGTCGTGGAGGTGTTTTTGGTGGTAATGACAACTTTGGTTGTGGAGGAAACTTTAGTGCTCGAGGTGGCCTTGATGGCAGCCGTGGTGGTGGCGGATATGGTGGCAGTGGGGATGTCTGTAATGGGTTTTGTAATGATGGAAGCAATTTTTGAGGTGGTAGAAGCTACAATGATTTTAGCAATCACAACAATCTTCAAGTTTTGGACCCATGAAAGGAAGAAAATTTGGAGACAGAAGCTCTGGTTCTCATGGTGGTAGAGGCCAGTAGTTTGCCAAACCACAGAACCAAGGTGGCTATGGCAGTTCCAGCAGCAGCAGCAGCAGCAGCAGCAGCTAAGGTGGTGGCAGAAAGTGTTAACTCCTTCTGGGAAACAAAGCCTTAGCAGGAGAGGAGAGCCGAGCCAGAGAACTGACAGGGAGGCTACAGGTTACAACAGATTTGTGAATTCAGCCAAGCACAGTGGTGGCAGGGCCTGGCTACTATAAAGAAGACATGTTTTAGACAATATTCATGTGAATGGGCAAAAAACTCGAGGACCATGTTTGCGATTAATTGTGTAACAGTTTATTTTAGTTTCCGTCCTGTGGAAAGTGTAAAGCATTCTAACAAAGGGTTTTTAATGTAGCTTTATTTTTTTTGCACCCATGCTGTTGGTTGCTAAATGGAATATCTGATCCTGATGCTGAATAAATGTGTCTTTTTTAAAAACAATAAATAAAAATTAAGCAAGAATGTATACTATTCTTAATATTCCATAACATAAATATGGAATTTAATAATGATCTGTTGTTCAATCATTTTGTCTGGAATGATTTTGTTTAAAAGTATATTCAAGCTAACTGTTTTTTCTGTGACTATTCCATCACCACAAACCCAGAGAGCAAGGCCATCACTGTTGAGGGTTGAGAAGTGGGACCATCAAGCCACAGAGAGTTTATCTGAGACCTGGAAGCCTAATGGAATTTGCCTTGTTGAGTTTTGAGTTTACTTGGGATGTGACCCCCTTTTCTTCCAGTTTTTCCTCCTGAAATGGCAATGTCTATCCAAGCCTGAATGTTATATTTTGGAAGGAGATAACTCATTTCCAACTTCACATCTCCACAGATAAAGATGAAATTTTCTCCAGGATGAGTCTCACCTTCTTACCTGTACCTGATTTAGATGATTTTGAAGATGAGATTTTGAACTTAGAGTTGATACCGGAATGGGTTAACTTTGAAGAATGTCATGATGTCATGAAAGCATTTTGCAGGTGGAAAGGACATGGATTTAGGGGGCAGAAAGTAGGTGGGTTGAATTGTGTCCCTAGAAATTTATGTTCTAGTCTTAATTCCCAGTGCTTATAAATAGGACCTTATTTGGAAATGAGGTCTTTACAAGATGTAATCAAGTTGAATCATATTAAAATGCAGTCATATTGCATTAGAGTGAGCCCTAATCCAGTGACTTGTGTCTTCATAAAAGAAAGGGGAGGAAGATTTGGACATAGAGATACAGGAGCATACAGAGAAGATGGCAGTGTGGCAGCAGAGACAGAGGTAAGAGTGATGTAAACCAGAAGATGCCCAGGATTTCCAGAAACTATCAGAAGCTAGAAATGACAAAGAAGCTCTCTGTCCTACAGCTTTCATGGGGAGTATGACCCTGCTGACACTTTGAGTTCAGACCCCTGGCCTCCCCAGCTCTGACAAAATAAACCTGTTGTGTTAAGGTGACAGTTTGTACTCTAGCCTTAGAAAACTAATACAGATTTTGGTAGTCTTTTCAAAGTAGTCCATTCAAAGTAACATTGAACAAATATACCATAAAAAACACTCAACTAAAAGAAACACATGAAAATTTAAAACAACCCTAAGGATAGCTTTCTAAATTTAGAGCACTTGAACTTGTAACTTTTTGTGTGTTTATAACTTGTCACATTTGCTTACAGAGAAAATTCAGAAAGTTAACATTGTCTTTCTTAACATCAAATCATGTATGTGTTATTATACAGAACTCATTAGTTTGGTTGTTGGTATTCGTATTTTTATAGCTATTAGTTGCATTGCAAGTGGTACAAAGAGTGTCATGGTGGAAGGTTGGAAAGTTTGGAGAGACAAGGTCAGTATATATTGAATAGCCAGGAATGGTTTTTCATAGAGTTGAAATGAGCATTAAAAAAGGTGGAAGATGAGAGGCCAGAAAAAAGACAGCAGGAAGTGACCATATTTTAGTTCAAAGAAATTATATGAGCAAAGATGAATGTATTGGACATTTCATATTATTTCAGTGGACATTAAGAAAATCAACTTAGTATAGTTAATTTCCTGGTGTGTTTGATTAATGTTAATTGCCAATTCAGATAAATCAGGTTCTCAGGTTGTTTTTTTTTTTTTTGTTTTAGTTAATTGAGATTCATATTAATTATAAAGGGAACTAGAAAAATTATTTAATTTTTATTTGTCTACATTTAATCTTTTTTACAGGTATACATTTATTTATATTTAGTATGGATAAAATGCTTCAGAATATAAGTAGCTGAAAACAAGCTTTTTTTTTTTTTTTTAGAGAGAGAGGGGAAGGGAAGGAGAAAGGGAGGAAAAGAAACAGAGAAACATCAATGCGTAGTTACCTCTCACGACTCCCTTGCTGGGGACCTGGCCTACAATCTAGGCATGTGCCCTGACTGGGAATCAAACTGTGACCCTTTGGTTCACAAGCCCATGTTCAGTCCATTGAGCTATACCAATACCAGCCAGGGCTAAAAAAACAAGCATTCTATTAATTAACCCTATATATTCTTTTGTGTTTAAAAGTATCTGTTTTTATTAATATAGATAATTATGTCAAGTTTTGTCTTCATCTTGAATTTTCTAATGCAATCTCACCTTTTTGTGTAAAAAAAGAATATATATATATATATATATATATATATATACACACACACATATAGTTCAAAGTGAAATAAATTATGTGGGTCTATTGCTACCTTCTGTGCATAAAGATCATATTTTAGTAAAGTATATAATATCCTCAAAGAACAATCTCAGACATGCTTGCAATAGTAATTGGAGAGGTGTGAATGAGTACTTTTCATCTTACTTTGTGTAATTTGTTAGCAATTATTCTGTGTTTCTTAATAACCTCTATAAACCTTGCAAATGGCAATACTTCAAGATAGTGTAGAGTTTATATTTGTTAGTATTAGAGTAGAAGTTGAAATCATATATTTTCTTCTCAAAATTGTTAAAAATTAAGGTTAATTTTTTAAAGGAGAAAAATACATGATTAAAAGTTTTCTGGCGCTGGCTGGGTTACCTCAGTTTGTTAGAGCACTGCCCAGGTATACCAAGGTTACAGGTTCAATCCCTGATCGGGGCACATACAAGAATCAATGAATGAATGCCTGAACGAGTGGAATAATAAATCAATGTCTCTGTTTCTCTTCCTCTCTCTCTCTCTCTCATTAGCATAAAATTTGATCAAGAAAATATGTACTCATTGTATATATAATGTGTTTTGTTCTCTACATACATTTTCTGAAAGCAAAATTATCAAAGTCTAATTTCTTTGTTGTCACATTTATTTGTTAATATAAGAGCACTTCAGTCATTTGAAATTGAACATGCTATTGTTCTTTTAAGGTTTATATAACTAACAGTTACAAAGTAGTAACATTTACAGCATTTTTAATCTTTAACAGGATGAATTATAGTGAAATTTAATTAATCTATTTAATTATAGGAGCCATTAATTTTGTCTTTTTAAAGAAAATGAATTAAACCTCCCAGACATAAAAACTACAATTTCCAGAAATTTTGGTTTTAAAGCCTCTTTGTTACAGAAATTATAAAAGAGCATCTATATTAGTAGGATGTGATCACTAGAACCTAACAATTGGCCAACCTACAATTGTCACCTGTTTTGTTTTTTCTTTACATGCTTTTTCTAAACATCACATTTCAACAGCATTCAGTAGATAAATACTATATGATTTTACTTTTATGTCAAATGTAATAAACAAAATAAATAATAAACAAAAAGCATTCAATAGAAATTAAAGTTCTACAGAACCAATTCCAAAAAAAGTATCCTAGCATCCCTCCCTTGAAAGATGCATGTATTGTATTGTTAATTTTTAAAACTTCATGTTTTCTGATGTTTCAGCATCCCCACAATAGACTGTGAGCACCTCATCCAGGCAACCAGGTGCACCAGTGTGATAAGGCTAGTTCCTGCCACCAGTTCCCCTTCTTGCCCTCCCCTAGAAGTAGCATTCAAATGAACCAGTAAAATCCCTTCCTGCCTTTTGCTTGTGTACCCTACCCTGACTCCTATCAAAACATTTTCCCAGGGGGTCCTCACTCTTTCTTGGTTCCCCAACTGCTTTCTTCACCCTGATCCCTGGCACTCTGCCCATATGTGCCAGGCGTCCTTCTTCTAGGGCCTGTTAATGTTAATAAATCTCTTTTACTTTCTTTTTTATGGCTTTGTGAACTTTTTGTTTTTTCTCCCTCTCTTTGTTTTATTGTTGTTCAAGTACATTGTCTCCATTTTACCCTATCACGCCCCAACCCCACCCCAGCTATCCCTATCTCCCACCCTCAATGCCTTTCCGTGGTGTTAGTTCAAGCCTGCACCAATAAAGTAACAGAATTATTCCTTATAATACAATACATCTAAATGATTTAACGTGAATATTGGGTATTGTGTATTTTTCCATTTGCCATGGTAAATGTCCACTGACACATGGACATTACATCCTTGGAGTGTTTAAAGAAGCAGTGAAAATATATTGTTTAATTAATTAATAAAATGGACAATAAATAAATAAATGTATTGACCATTTAATAAATTAGTACCTACTGAGTATCTTTTTCATGCCATCATGATTCTAGGAGGATACAACAATAAATGAAAGAGGTGAGATTACTGATATATAAGCAAGCCTGGTTTCAGCCAGAAATAGAAACAGAAAAAAGGCAATATGAGTAAAGGCCATGAATGTGAAAAAAAGGGGTACAAATAGGGAGGTAAATAGAAGCAAAATTCAGGTACTGTGTTTTCAATTCAGTCCTGGGAACATTTATAGATATTCTGAGACAATAATTTCCCCCAAAACTTTGAGGCTGAGATGAGATTTAATGCATACTTAGTGTGCATCTCACCAGCCCTTGAGCAGCCTCTTGGGGGCCTGCACCAGATGGAAACATGAGTCTGGTTTCTTTTAATCTCAAGGAACTCTGTCCTTTATTCCAAGATATTATACAAGTATTATTATTTTCTATGCATACTGCGGCAAAAAAAAATATTTGGGAAGCATCAAATAATCTTTTTGACCATTTTAAGGAGTTTGGATAAACGGTGTTAAAGAATGGAGTAAAATAATCTGATTTATGTTCTCAAAAGATCTGACTTTCTCACTTTTACAGAGGAGATTACAGAGGAGTTTAATTTTAAAAAAAAGAATCAGGGTGATGAATAAGGATCATTTTGTAATAGTCTATTCCAGGGTCTCTCAAAATATATTCCAAGAGCAAACAGCATCAGTATTACCTGAAAACTCATTAAAATGCAAATTTCCAGCCCCACCTCCTTTCCCAGAATTACACTAATCTGTGTTTTAACAAAGCTTCCAGGTAATTCTGGTGCTCACTAAATTTTGAAGACCACAGTTCTAATCTAGAAATGATGGCTTGGGAGCAATGGGAGTTACAGAAATGAAGAGAATTAAAATAGATTTTTGGAGCTTTTTAAAGTGAGTCCAACAATGAATACTTCAATGTCAAATGTTAACCATAGAAATGGACTGATTACAATGAATACCACTACATAATTTCATTTAACAAAAAAATTCAAAATCACCTGGTGTTACTTTATATAATATAAATGTTTATATATGCATACAAAGTATAAAATGTACAATAATATTTGTATGTCTAAGTATACATATATGTGTATGTATATAATATGTATCTATATGATATATATGTATACACACACATGATTTCTTTGTTTTAAAGAGAGGTCATCTTGATTAATCTATTGTGTATAGGTCCAAACCAAGCAAGTATATGGTAGGAATGATTGTATTGTGTAGAGATGGACAGGTGTTAAGGCCAGCATCACCATTTTCTCGACATGGATGCATCTACTATGCTTTATAGTATATAACCTGTGTTTTCATTTGAATATAGTCAGAAGCATGCTAACTGATTTGAAGGTATTTCTTGGAAAGAAGCATTATGATCTCTACCTGGTCAAGAATACAAATTAAATTCTTTAATTTTCATAACAAAACTTGAACTTTGATGCTTACCTAAAGCATTTTATTAACAAATGGTTTGTTCAGAGTGTATCTACAATGACCTAAGCTTCAAATTAGGGATACCCATTTGCTGTGGAAAGTAACAGATGAGTGGTCTGGTAGGAAATAAAAATTCTTCAGAAAGCAAGAGACAAAAACCTGGCTGCCCATAGTCAGAGAAGGCATCCTGGTTGTAAGGACTGTGACCAGGGCTTTGAAGGAAAAGCAGGTGTGATAGGGGTGGAAGAAAGACATAAGACATGGTTCACAGTGCAAATAGCATTTGCAGGTGAGGGGAGATGGGGGGAGGCGAGTAGGATCATAGAGTCAAAAGGCAGAGCACACAGACCATTCTAGACTGAATCACTGTGTTTCTGCAGGGGAGTGATTGGAGCAGGTTTGGGCTGCTATTCTGGCACTACAGTTTCAAATGGAGTGCTAGGTTTAAGAGTTGGCAGAGGAACCCTTTAAAATTGTTTCAGTGGGGATTTCCATGCTAAATATGTTATATGGAGTACATCACTTGAGAAGAGTTTTAGAGACATCTAGAGCAACCCAGGTGCCCTGTGATTGCAGTGAAACAGACAACAGGGGAGATGCCAGCCTGTCATAGCACAGTAGCAAAAGCATCTCCTTGGAAACAGTAAATCCCTGAAGCTAGGGCAATGTCTTGATCTTTTTTTATACACTTTTCCTAAACCAACTTACATATATTAAAAATGTTAATAATTGGTCCACATATGGAATTTCAGTTCTGAAATAATTAAACAATGACTTGTATTATAAGCATTAGTGTTGTGGATTGCATTGATAGAGACTAATAGCTTGAAAATTTCATGACTTAAATAGCAAAGATATTTCCTTATTATGAGCTAAGAAAATTATTGTAATATATAGGTAATTCTGTATTATATTGAAAAGTTGGCCCTTATGAAGACAGGGGGGTTGGGAAGGTAATTCCATAGAAAGACAAATCTCTCTTCATCCAATCATCATTGGCTTTGGGAATTTTTAAAGAAAGGAATCTACCAATAGCAACTAATTTACATGTCATTAATATGGTCACATCTTGGTAATGAGGTTCTCTAGAATGATAGCATATTTCTATTTCCTGCTCACAGACATTGCCTATCTTATTGTGTTTTCTGGAAGCTTTATTTTATTTTCTACAGACACTATGGACTTGTCAGAATCTTAGGGCATGGGATAGATAAAAAGATGAAAAGAAAACAATAACAAAAAAGGCTAAGAAGTGTGCAATATATAAAATGATATAAAAAACCATTATAAATACATCTGCATGCCTTGCACAAATACTTATTGAGCATTTACTATGTGCCAGATACTGTCAGTACAAGATACAGCAAATAACAAAACTGAGAGAAATCCCTGTCCTTGTGAAAATTATATATGAGAAGTATATTAGAAGTTTTACAAAATAATCTCTGTTGGCTCAAACTCTTGATTGGGAAAAGTCCTTTGCTTTTGCTTTAAGTTCATGGTCACTTACCTTACTAAGTGAGTAGAGTAACGAAGTTAGCACCTTAGCATTTAAATCCCAGAAGAAAATTTTAAAAAATGTCTCCACAGAAATGTTTAAATGTATGCCTGAAACAAATGGTGTGTGATAAAAAAGCTCATTTGCAGATTGTTGCTAATTGTGTATCTTACATATGCTTTTGCTTCCTTCAGTATGAATTACAGTGGTAAAAAATGATTGTACATTTTACAAAAGAGAAAAAATTTACTACCTGGGTGCTATAAAATTTAATGGTCTTTGCTTTCATAATGTTTTATCATGGGCTCCGATGGATTAGGACAACTTTCATGCTAAACCTGTGAATAATTAAACATTCACATGTGAAGCAAAGTGAGATTAGAATCTTATTTAAGGGATACTAGAACTGTCAGATATTATAAAGTGTGTTGAGTAGACAGCAACAAAAGTACTGATTACGGCTTTGAAATATTATCATAGTCGTCACTGAAATGTTATTTTTTTCCTTAATGGCTCTGAAAAGTTTGAGACATTCCCTTTTCCTCCTTTATTAGGTGGTTAGAAATGGATCTTGGTGAATACATTTCCTTATTGCCAATGATAGCAATCATTTTACTAAGGAGCTTTCTAAAATAGTTATTCAATGGCCGAGTTTCAGCCACTTGCATTATGGGTGCTGCGGACTGCATGTTTGTACCCACCATTTACATTTGGAGCCCTGACGCTGAATAAGACAGTATTAGGCGGTGGGGCTTATGGCAGATCATGAGGTCATGGCAATGGAGCTACTGTGATGAGATCAGTGTCTTCATTAAAAAAGGAAGAGTTCTCTCTCTCTGCCCCCTCCCCTCCTTCCCTCCCCCTCTCACTGCCCCTCCCCCTTCCCTCTCCCTCTCCTTCTCCTTCTCCCTCTACCTCTTTTTCCCTCTTTCTGCTACAACCTACTAGTATTAAATGCAAGGGGCTGACGACCTTGCTTCAGTGTGGGGCTAATTTGTAATACATCTTAGGCACCAGAGCTTCCTAGTGCAATGAGGTAGACACTAGTTTCCAGCTAAAGTCTAGAGTAGGTTAGTTTCTATTCCTCTGCCCTGTCTCTCTGGTGTCCCATATGCCCCTTTTCCTCAGAGCACTCTCCCAAATAAATTGCTAGAGCATGAATTCCTGTCTCAGGCTCTGCTCCCATGGTACCTAGCCTAAGACACCATATATTTCATATATGGAATTAAGTTTGTTTTTCTGTGTGAGAAGTCTGCACTGCTTCTAGACCTTTTCTGCGTCTTTAAATCTGCAAACACAGCTGATGCCTCACAAACCAAAGGTGGTTCCTGGGGAGTTCTCATTCCCTTAATTTCCTATTTGCTCCTGAGTCACTTGCTTACCCTTTTTACTTGGGCCTCTGGTGCCAGATTGCAAATTGACTTCCGTATCCTTTCTGACACCTTCAGCCCATTGTATTGCCTTCCTGGGATATTGAATGGCATTGCAGCTTTTAGCTTCTTCAGGACTGCTAGGCTTTTTTTTTTTTTAGTGGTTCTGCTGAGGGTACACCCTGACCCACAAACCTGCCTTAATCTCTTGGGAGATGTGGGGTAGAAAGGAGGGAGATGAGATCAGGTGGCATTTTGTTTTGTTTTAATGACCTGTAAGAAAAGAGAAAATGAGAGTGTATCTACCATGATCACTTTGAGGAAAAGTTACAAAATAATGTAAATAAGCTGAAGAGAAAACATAGTAGTGTCCCAAGAGTAGGGAGAAGCAGCGGGGATTTCTCTGAGAATGTGTCATGAAGACCCCAATTCTTGAAGCATTAAGACAAGGCTGAAGGGAGAGAAACCCTGCAGCAGTCAGTTAACAGTGAGAGTCAGGGAGAGGCATCAGCAGGAGGCTGCTCTTGCAGGCAGGATGCTTCCTGGATGAGAAAGGTGGTGTTTCCTCTTTCCCCTGCTGTTTACCTGCTTATAACCAAATTGTTAAATTGTATCTGCCCTCATCTTTCTCATTACTTGTGGAAATTTATTTAGAAAACAAAGATAATAGAATTATCTTTCCTAATTAAGTAGATGAAAGCTCTTAAAACTTATAATAAAATGAAATAGAGACCAACATTTTGTGTGTCTATCCATGCAGTATACTTCCTATCTATTAACCAGCAAGACAACAATGTAAAGTTTTGGTTTTGTTTTTTTTTAAAGATTTTATTTATTTATTTTTTAGGGAGGGGAGGGAGAGAGACAGACAGACAGACACACACACACACACACACACACACACACACATCAATGTGTGGTTGCTGGGGGTTATGGCCTGCAACCCAGGAATGTACCCTGGCTGGGAATCGAACCTGGGACACTTTGGTTCCCAGCCCGCGCTCAATCCACTGAGCTACGCCAGCCAGGGCTTTTTTTTTTAATTTTGGAGGAAGGAAGCTTGGGGGAGGGGTTTGGGGAGGAGTCTGATTGTATTATCTGATTATAAAAATAACAGTAAATAGTAGCTGATAACCATTATGTATTTGTTACAGAACAAACAAGGGGGGGCCTGGGACGATATACTATTATTGAAAGAAATTGCCATCGTGGGTCTGGGCAGGTGTCACCTCATGTCCTGGAGCCAATCTTCTCCCAGCTCCCACGCAGGCGCTGTTATTCAGGGGACCTGCCCCCAGTCCCATCTTGGGGGGGAGGTCCCTTTCCATCCCCCTAGCCTAGAGCATGGCCATAGCTATTTGGCATATCTAAGTGACCAGCCAAAGGCTATAGGTATGCTAAATGACCATGCCATGGATTAGCTGCAAAGCAGCCCTGCATGTTCTTGCTCTGTGTGCCCCTTCCCCCAACTCACACCTGTGGGGGAAGGGGTGAAGACACCTTAAAATCTCCTGGACACCTTGAGTTCTGGACCCCATTTCAAATGCCTATTTGGGATCCTCCCTCTTGGCTGCACCCTGTAACATATTTACTCTGCCAGACACTCTTTTAAGCACTTTACATATCTCTTATTGAATGCACGTAACAAACCTATAAAATAAGTGTTCTTGTTTTTTCTGTTTCCCAAGAAAACAACTGAAGCACACACAGATTTAGTTTATACAACTAAAAAGAGGTAAAGCCAAGAATAGAACGTGAGAGACTGTTCAGAAGATGTAGCAAAAACTAGCCAGGTGTCCAGAGCATCACTTCTTTTCTCTCAGTATGAGAAACTGAGGGGAGCGCATGGCTAGAGGTGATCATGTGAGAAGGGTCGTCTGGCCCATGGAAGGGCTGTGGGCAGCTGTGTGATGACAGAGGAAGAGCACGCACTTTCCATCTATGCAACCCACTTTCCGTCACCAAATGTGGATAACACACTTGAGTTGTGATACTTGTCTTGGACCATATGGCAGAACAATGTCTGAGAATGGCAGAGGAATAACAGAAAAGCCGCCAGCTTCCCTGACAGTTGTGGAGCTATTTTACCAGCCTTGAGCTATACAGACTTTGAGATGGAAGAAGCACAAGCTTCTTTTTTTGCTTGAGCCCTATTCTTCTGGGACTCTTGTTTCAACAGCCTACCTTATGTAGTTATTAATTTAGAGAAGCATCATACTGTTTTAGAAGAAGCATTTTACAGGGTATTAGGAGATCAGAAAATTAGAAATTATGTTTAGCAAAAAGTGTGCCTGTAGACAAATTAAGGATATCTGGGTAAAATGAGTGAGTTTGAATGCCATAACCTAAGGCCCCTTCTAATTTCAAATGCTATGAACATAATTTCAGAATATGAAGAAAATACTGAGGCAATATCACTTCACCAGTTTAGAAAAGGTGAATGAATTATGATTTTCTATCTTGAAAAGTGTGAGACTAATATCATCTTTAAAAATTGCTTAAACAAAATTCTTTCTATAAAATCAACTCATGAATAGTTCCAAATTTAAGCATTTTCTTTAAAAGCTCTGAATTTTAAATTTGCCTTTCCAAAAATGGTAAAACAATACATTGCTAGAATATTTTAATACATATCTATCATATCTATTATGTATGCTCTAAACCTTACAGAAAATGTTCATACTGAAAAATATCAACATTGATAGAAATATTGTAAAGGTTTCAAATATGTTTACTGAGTATGAGTCCACCAGAGTGTAATCAGAGGAAGACAGGCCCCAAGCCTGTTTCTGGCACTGCTGGATTTTCTGTGTGTGGCAAGGAGCCTGGCATGTTGTAGCAGTTCCATATGTATTTGTTGAAGGAATGAATAAATGCATGTAGCTACTGCACTGTGATAGATGATTAACACAAACTGTTGGTGAAACCTTCTCATGGTGAAAGTTCCTTGGAAAAATTATCTTAAATTATAACACTCATCTGATTAAAAACAAGTTTCAATTTAGATATACACAAATTATTTTATTTTAAAAATAAATGACTTTGGCTTATTTTTTCCTATGTGTTGGTTTTTAATTTCCATAATCACTGATCTTTAATCTTAATATTATATTCTCATCTTCTTGCATCATTTTTTATTTAAAATTTTCTCTGGTCTCAGGGGGTCAAGGGATTCATCATAAGTCCTACATGTACTGGCCAATTTATAAAATTTCCTAAATTGTTCTCGTTTCTTTAGTTATATTTCAGAGTAAGAAGTCCAATTATTTCTTTGATCTGCTGAATGGTGCTCACTTCCTAGGGCTCACAGACAAATCATACTTGAGTCTGTTTTTTTTTAAACTATTTTTCATATATTTGTATAGTATATAAATATATGTCAGCAACATGGAAGGATTAATGGAAAAATAATTCTGATACGTGGTACATATATTTCATTAGTGGAGAATTTTTTTCCAAACTAGAAATAAAATTTGTATTAAAATGTTCAAGAAATGATGAGGTTGACTCCTATTTCCTGCATATCACCTCACGAGAGTAACTCTTTCAACAGCTGTGAAGCAGTAAATGAAATATTGATTGAGTTACTTGTCATTTAATTTGCAATGATTTCAGCGCTTTTCAAGTGCTAGGCAAGGCACAGGGTATAATTCAATTGTATCCTTTTTTGTACTCTGAAGACCTAAAACAATTCCTTATAAGTTAACTGGAACACAAAGAAGGTTAACAGAGTTTTGCAAAATAATTAGTAAAAATGTCATGTCATGGCCAGTTAGTTCCTCAGCATTTTCCTGCTTACCATTTTTCCCTGCATTTTAGTTAAAATTCAGTATTAAATGTTTCATGAGTTTTTATTCCTTTTTTGTTTATAGTTCTTGCATAGATACTTTGTAATCATTTCTGAATTTGTAAACTTTGCTAGTTAAAAGTCATGTTTAGGGAGTAGGCTACCTTAATAATGTTTCCTGGAAGATGTGATAAATTCTAGTTTTATTTTCTGTTGTGCATATTCTTTTCCCACTCAATTAAGAAAGGTTCATTTTGAGGGGAAAATTTCAGAATGCTAAACTTTAGACAGGAACATCTATTTTTGTAATTAATGTTAATTAACTGCTCTGTAAATGTTCTAATTGCCCTATATTAACTATTTCTTTTTGCAGAGCTGAACTATATTACTTTAGTAGAGCTGAACTGATTTCTCAGCCAAATCCTTAATTTTATTTTACTGCAATTTAAACATTTTTGAATTGGGAAGAGAAGATGAGCTTGATGGCCCTGTAAAGTCTTACTATTCCATCTTAGATGTAAGTCACCAGGCCTGGAATAAAACTGGTACTCAGGGGTCACCCACAGAATGAGTGAAAGAAAGTGATGTGACATTATCAGAGAGAGGTTGTCTGGTGCACCAGCCCCCAGTTTGTCCTGGACCTTCATGTCAGTTCAAAAAGGAATAAATATTTCTATACATCCATTGACTCAGCCATGGAATCATTCTTTCCTTTTCCTTCTTCTGAGGTGCATATTCACTCCACTTCGATGTCCTGTTGATGTTAACATAAAATCTGCTGAGAGTTAGGGCTTTCACTTTACTGGTACACCTTCATGGCCACAGCTCCCATCAAAGCCACTACGTTATCCTTCCAGGACAGTTCTAGTAGTATCTTGATCTCTCTACATGCATTCTTGACGTTCTAAATTCATTCTCCATTGAATAACTATACATGTATTTTATCATTGAAAACATATATCAGATTATGTTCACCTCCTATTAAGCATCACTAAAATTTTACTCTTACGTATAGAAAAAAATTCAGCTTTCTTAACATTCTGATCCATCTCCTACAACTGCACAACTGTCCTATGTGCTATGCCTAGATACAATGACCTTCCATTCACTCCTTAAGTATACCAGGGCTATTGCTGTTTGTTCTCAAATCTCAGGACCTCCACTCATGCTGCTTTATTTGCTACAATGCTTTTTCCTCCAGCCTTGATGTGGCTGACTCTCATTCTTCAAATCTTGTATTGTTTTATTTCCTGAGGGATTTCTTCTCCAACTCCCACAATATAATGAGATCTTCCAGTCACTTCTTCCCTTTCTGTTTGGATTGGTTGTCATGGCACTGATAAATGTTATCATTATATATGTATTTGTATGTCTTTCTTTAAAAAGTCTGTCATTCCACCAACCTCTAAACTACATGGAGGCATGGACTACATCTATTCAGTTCATCCAGGGTCTAGCACATGCAGGTGTTCACCTTTCTAAATGTAAATTTTCTTAAATGTTTGATAACAATATAAAAATATATTTGGTGTGTTTGGGAGACTATAGGGATTTAACATGGATACTAGCACTGAGACTTCTTTGAAATAATTGGTGATTTATATATGTAAATCTTTAATTGTCTTCCTTCTTTTATAATTAATAACTATTTTAAGCTCTGTTGAACCTCACTAAATATTATCAGACACCTTGATAATAAAGCAAAGCTAAACATACTAGCTCACTGAAGTTACAGAGGACACCACTGTGACACAGTCAGAGTGGTGCCTCAGAAGTGGGGAGTCAAGATTGGCATTTGCAGTGTGGTTGTCTGGATGTAAGAGGTTTAAGGTGGATTTCCCAAGGCAGGCAAATGATTGGGAATGGAAAGGTTAGGATACGACATTGTAGGATTTTGCAAAGAAAAGGTTTTGATAATTAAATCTTTGATTTTGCTAATTAAATTGTCATGATAACTGAACTGTTTACTCAGGTGAGCAGAATGGTATATTTAATAAATGAATCCACAGGAACTGCCTAAAGCAAAAAAAAAGTCACTTATTCATTTATAATTGTACTTTCCCTAAGCAAAACTTTCCTCATACAAGCTACAAAGTCATGTTGATTCAGGAGATTTCAACTACTAGCACTTTTAGCAATGCCATATTTGATGAGGTTGGTCACAATTATTCTAAGGAATAATACCACCATACTATACAATTTATTTTACTATACGTTTTGCAAGACAGAAAAAAAAATGTTCCAAAATATATTTGACTGTCCTGCAGCCTGTCAAGGCTGGGCAGGCCCACTTGAGATTTGGGCAGATGGAAGACAATTTGCAGAGTGGTGGGAATGCCTGAGATGCCTTTATTCAAGGATGGGTCAATCTACCCACGCTGCAAGCTAAGTGTTGTGCCAGCAGAATCCCAACTCCCTTATATACTAAATACATATAAAGTTGGCAGTTGCCAAGATATTATATAACAAAGAGTGATTCTGCACATGGCAGGCCCATTCTCAAGGGTATGGGGACACTGCTACTCTTGGTTGCCCAGACATCTGGGTGAGGAAACCTCATAGACTCTGTTTCCCCCACACTGACTAATAGAAAAGTAGAATGAGAGAGGATATTTGATAAAGCAAGCTTTCCAATGTAGGTCACTATTTCCCAAGGATGGTTTGACAAATATTGTTTCTGGGGAAGATTCAAGATATTGTGCTAAAGTCTGTCTTCAAACACATTTGAAAATGAGTTAAACAATGTTAAATAGGTGTTCCCATATTCAAGGCATTTCAGATCCTTTAATATGTTAAGATTCATTGGGAGTTTCCAATAGTGGGAAGAAACAAACAAACAAAAAAACTCACCATGTTTATTTGACCAGAGTATCTTACTTTGTAGAGGGTCTCCTGGGACCAGTGAATAATGGAGCTCACTTTAAGAAAATCTGTTATATCCTGACCAGTGTGTCTCAGTTCAGTTGTTTGGGCAACCTTCAGCAAAGCAAAAGGTCCCTGGTTCCATTTTTGGTCAGGGTACATGCTTGGGTTGCCGGTTCGTCCTGGTGCAGGGGCACATATGAGAAGCAACTGATTGATGTTTTTCTCTCACATTGGTGTTTCTCTCCCTCACTTTCTCCCTCCCTTCCCTTTTCTCTAAAATAAATAAATGAAATCTTTTTAAAAGTCTGTTATAAGTTAATAGAATTATATATTAAGAAATTTTTAGTTATACTTGTTCTTACCTTCAAAACTATGGGTGAATAAATATCTATAACCAGTAATATTTAAAACTGTGTGTCAGGATATAAGTAATATTTTACAAAGATTACTTGATGATCTTTCTGGGAATAAATACCATATTTAGTCTTGAATAATTGTTTCATTTTGCATCTTTATTTACACTGAAATTAGGTTTATATAAACGATTCTTTTTCACACTAGAAGAAAACTTACATGGACTATGAATGACATTTTCAAATACCTCATATTTTCAGGGAAAATTCAGTGTTAAGGAGTTAGTTTTGCATATAGAAGATATTGTCTACCATAGAACCAGTGTGACATGACCTAACTCTGCCTTTTCTTAAGGAGTCTGGCCTTGAGCAAGTTAACATCTCTGAACTTTAGATTACTCAAGGGTGAAATGAATGGTGTATAAATGCTCTAAGGATAAAATGAGGTAACCAATTTGAAAAGTGCTTGAAACAGTACCTAGTAATTTATAAGTGCTAAATAAATTCTAACTAGTATTGCTTAAAATACAAAATATTTTAAAAAGTTTACTTTTTAATGCATCTTATTTTTTCCATTGCATTTGAATATTCATTTTTAAACATATTCCACAGAAAAAAGTCTGCAATATTTCAAAACATCATATATTATATTATTTTCAAAGCCCAACTCCAGGGGTTTAAAGAAAAAACATAAGGTTTTATATTTATAATCCACTTGGATTATAAGAGCTATGTAAATACAAGAAACTCTAAAGGAAATAGGATACTTACACTTCTACCCAACTACAGAGCCAGCCTTCAGAACATATTTTTTCCTGACCAATTGTAGCTGAGCACAATGTAAGTGAAGAAAGTTCTTATCGGTGGCACCTGTCCCATCCACACAGCCTCTTGATTAAATAGCTGTGGTCTAAACACCATCTATAATTGTAGTCTTATAAGATAGATGACCACATTTGTCATGAGGCTGAAAGAGTTATTAACTGGCGTTGTGCTCATAATTTCCAGTGTGACATTAAACACAAAACAAAACAAAACAAATCTACCACCAGATAGTTGAGGGAGGATGTAAAGGAGGCTTGATATGGGACAGGTAGGTGTCAGGCAAGAGATGAGGTGGTGTCCTTTGCCAGTGAACAGCTGTAGTTCTAGGCAAGAAAAAAATTGCATTTATGCCCTGGATGAAATTAGTATAAATCTACAATTATACCCAGATGGTGTGATTTCACAACTTTTATTTTATAACACTTGGTTTGGTGGTAAAATGGTCAATTTCCGTACCAGATCTTACTTGTAAATTCTCTAGCAAAGTGTCATATTTTTCATGTAAATACTTCCAAAGCAAAACTTATTTTTATCAACTATAGGAAAAAAAGTCATGTATATCCTCTTTTGGAGTTGCTTATGTAACTGTTTTCTATCAGAACTGCAAAAGAAAAAGAAATGAAAAGAAACAAAGATATAGATAAGAAATATTCAGTTAACATGATGGACTTAGTTTGAAATTAGAATAAAATGCTCAGTGAATGCTTGAAAAATTTGACTTGAGCTTAAAATGTGATGTCTTAAAGATGTTGCCAGTTAAAATTCTTTCATTCACAAAGTAAATGTTTTCTGGGTGTCATTCTATATGACAAGCACCATTATAGATCTGAATGGAATGAAGTGAACAGTATGAAGAATATGTAGAAGGTAGAAAAATTACAAACAAAACTATGGTATTGCTAATGAGAAACAAATTATAGAGATTAAGACTTACTCATCTCCATCATCATTCAGTAGTGAATGTGAGCCATGGCTAGATGGCTGGGTTGGTTGTGGTCACACCATGCCCCCGGGGAGTTACAGGTTCAGTACAAGGTGGGGGTGCTTGCCTGTGGTGGTGGGCATGGGGGTGAGGGTGGAGGTAAGGGTAGGGAAGGGTGGGGTGGTAATTAGTGTTTCTCATGCCAATGTTTTTCTTTCTTTTTTCTCTCCCTCTCCCTTCCTCTTTCTCTCTCTAAGAAACAAAAATAGTGAATATGAGTGGTGGTGGGCATACTTGGATTATGCAGATGGTTTGGACAAATCCAAACCTAATTCTGGAACCAAGGGTAGGTTCATTTTTAATTGATCACCAAACTCTTGGATGCTACTTGATGAAAGAAGAAGAAATGGTACTAGAGAGACAATTACCACGTCCATTAAAACTATAAGGTGGTTTTAATGTGCTGTCAATATGCATGTTTCATTAATTAATACTACTTATATTATTAATTAATGTTATTTGCATCAGTCAGTATTCTCTAGAAAAAAGAAACCAATAGAAGATACACAGACCTATATCTATATAATCTCTATGTCAATCTTTGTGTCTATATTTATATATATATATATATATATATACACCCATTTATAGAACTAGAAGAAACTTGTTTTAAGGAATCAACTCACTGAATTGGGAGCTAGGAAATCTGAAATTTGTAAGAAGTCCTGAGGGCTGGAAACTCAGGAAGGATCTGATGTTGTATTTCAGAGCTACAATTTCTTTAAGAAATCTCAGTTTGTGTCCTTAAGGCCTTCAGGGAATTGAATAAGACCCACCCACCTCATCAAGGGCAATCTGCTTTACTTAAAATGAACTGATTGCAAATGTAAACTTCATCTGAAAAATACCTTCACAGTAACACTTAGATCAGTGTATAGTTAAGCAATTGGGTATTAAAGGCTAGACAACTTGATGTGTAAGTATCACAATATTTTAAAGAGATTGGACTTTATGCCAGATAGGTTTTTAATAAGAAATTTGTAAGAACTTTAAAGACAGGTAAGAAGAGACAACCAACCATATGAGAAAATATATTTGCCAATGATACTTCAGACAAGGATTTGATTCTAAGATATATAAAGAACTCACATGACTTCACTACAGGAAGACAAACAACCCAAATAAAAAATGGGCAAAGGACCTGAACAGACACTTCTCTAAGGAGGACTCACAGAGGGCTCAGAGACATCTAAAAGGATGCTCGGCATCACTAGCCATCAGAGAGATCCAAATTAAAACCACAATGAGATACCACTACATATCTGTCAGAATGGCCAACAAACAAGTTTTAGGAAGGATGTGGAGAAAAGGGAACCCTAGTGCACTGTTAGTGGCAATGCAGACTGGTGCAGCCACTATGGAAAACAGTATGGAATTTCCTGAAAAAAGTGAAAATGGAACTGCCTTTCAACCCAGCAATTCCACTGCTGGGATTATACCCTAAGAATCCTGGAACACCAATGCAAAAGAACCTATACACCCCAGTGTTCATACCAGCACAATTTACAATAGCTAAGTGCTGGACACAACCTAAGTGTCAATCAGTAGATGAGTGGATCAAAAACTATGGTACATTTACACAATGGAATACTATGCAGCAGAAAGAAAGAAGGAGCTCCTAACATTAATGACAGTATGGATGGAACTGGAGAGCATAATGCTGCATGAACTAAGCCCTGTAGTGAATGACAAATACCATATGATCTCGCCTATAAGAGGAACCTAATGAACAAAATAAGCTAGTAAAATATAACCAGAGCATTGAAATAAAGAACAAACTGACGGTACTGAGAGAGAAGAAGGGTGGGGGATAATAGGGAAAAGAAGGGGAAGGGTCATCAAGGAACATGTACAAAGCTCCCATGGACAAAATCAAAGAGGGGTAGGATTGAGAGTGGGAGGTGAGGATGGGTGGGTTGGGAGAAAGCTGTGGCAGGAAAATGGAGACAACTATAATTTAACAGCAATAAAAATAAAGACAGGAATGTTCATGTATATAATGTAGCCAAAATCAATGTAAAATGATTAAAAATTAAGATAAAACTTAGTTTCCGTGATTGTACATTTTATTTAAAAATATTTTTCAATTATAGTCAACATAGTATTATATTAGTTTCAGATGTAGGGCATAGTGATTAGACATTTATACACCTTATGAAGTGATCACCTTGATAATTCTAGTACCCATTTGGCAGCATACCTAGTTATTACAGTTGACTACATACCCTGTGCTGTACTTTACATCCCTATGACTACTTTTATGGCTGGCAATTTGTATTTTTTAATCCCTTTCACCTTTTTCTCCCATCCCCCACACCCTTTCCCATCTGGTGATCTGTATCTCTGAGTTTCTAATTGCCATACTTTATAGCCACTATGAGTCATGCTACTATCATGTGAGAGGAGAGAAAAGATTGTGACAAGCTCTTGCTATCCTTGTTATAGAATGAGGTAAGTACTAATGCACATGAGCATCAATATTATATGAGACCTACTTTAATTTGCATATGCAAAATGAAACTGAGATGGATTATCCATTCTAATCCACCTCCCTCAGCATGAAATACTACACAATTTGCTCTGGGTAGAAAGTAGTTTGGATAAATTTGTAGTACATTACATGATTAACTCTCAGGACAACATTTATATTGAGAGAAGGAAAATGGAGAGGAGTCAACAAATTTCTAGGAACCATAAGACATATTATTGATAGCAAAGAAGCATAATCTTAGAAGTAATGTGATATGTCATGGTAGTAAATATATAAATCATTAATAGCAATTTATAGCTGCTGCTGAAACAAATTAGTAATTGTAACAGTATTTTTTTTAAGGAATTCATCTTTAGATGCAGTAATTTTACTTTCCCAGATCTATATCTTTGGCTTTTTACTTCATTTCCAAGGCTATTATTGGAGTAATATGAATTTGAAAAGCAAGAGTGGATAGACCACTAGTTTTACTATTTTTAACTATAAAAATAAAGTAGATATACAGTTTCGAACAATTTCTTATAACATTCTGCAGTTGAGTGATATGAGGGCCACCAAATTTATAAATATGACTCTTCATTGTCACTGAATAATGAATTAATAAGACAGGGAGCAAAAACATTAGATTTTTTCCTTTACATTACTAAAAAGCTATTCCTGTAACTTTGTATTCAAATTTTATATTTTAGTTGTGTGCAGAATTTCTCCAATACATAAATTCACAAGTCGAAAACTTAGAGAATTAGCTTCCCTGGAAGTTGCCCAGAGGGCAGAATAGCATTTTATAAATGCATTGTGAAAGAGAAATTTGATTTGGAGGGACTGAAGTCTAAAGTCAGGAAAACTGCAAGGAGATTATTTCAAAATGAGAGGTGAGAGGTTGGAGAGAATAGTAAAAGAAGAGAAACTGAAAATTAAAATAAACAAACTGGTGGTAGACACATGAACCCATGTGATCAATTTATACAGACTTAAAACACATACACACACATACACTCTGGAATACATAAAACTGAAGAAACAAATTAGATTCATGGATTGTTTCAATGTCCATCAGTGTCATGGTTGTGATATTATACTATAATATTGCAAATTGTTACCACTGGAAACAAACAAGTAAAGTAAACATAGGATATCTCTGAATTATTTTCTACAACTGCATGCAAATATGCAATTATCTCAATAAAGATTTTAATTACAAGGATAGGACTTATTAATTGGTGAGCTATTGAAGCCGCAGAAATGGAGGGTTTTAGGCTGACACTTTGGAAAGGTAGTAATGATGCCATTCTCTGGGATAAAAAAAAAAAAAAACAAGGAGAGGAAAGGTTTGCAGAGAGATTTTGGTGTTGTGGGAGCTGTGCATTCATTGTTAAACCAATAAATTGGCATACAGCTAAAGGGAGAATCTTTACCTGGTAATATAAAATTTAGAGTCATCAGAAAAAGTTAGTAATAATTGCCAGTGTAAGAATGCATAAGATTATCCCTGACATTCTATGTTGAATCTTTTAGGGCTCTAGCCCTATCTGGAAAAGATTGAAAGTATAGTCCATGAAAACTTAAAAAGATGAGAAAATGGCATACAATATTTCCTCAGTATTCTCACTGAATCACCCATTAGTCCAAGGTGAGATTCCCCACGATAGACGACACTTGCTCTCCTCTTTTCCATCAAAAAGACCCTCTTCAGATGAATTCCTCCACAAAACTCAATTCTCAATGATCAGGTGCCCAAATTGAGAAGGGCTGAAAATTTGGATTTAAATTCTGAATTTCTTTTTAATTTTATTTTTAATATTCTATTGTTTCTCTATTATAGTTGTCCCTATTTTTCCCCATTTGCCCTCCTCCACCCAGCCCACCCCCCACTCCCACAGTCAATCCCCACCTGGTTGTCCATGACCGTAGATCATTCCTACATGTCTCTTGACAAGCCCTTTCCCCTTCTTTCCACCGTTATCCCCCTCCCTGTGAACCTCTGATCACTGTCATCTGTTCCTTGTTTCTATGCTTCTGGTTCTATTTTGCTTCATTAGGTTTCTCTTATAGGTAAGATCATATGGTATTTGTCTTTCACCACCTGGTTTATTTCACTTAGCATTTCCTTTACAGTCCTATCCATGCTGTTGCAAAAGGTGGGAGTACCTTCTTTCTTTCTGCTGCATAGTATTCCATTGTGTAAATGCACCACACTTTTCTGATCCACTCATTTACTGATGGGCACTCAGGCTGTGTCTAGCACTTGGCTATTATAAATAGCACTGCTATGAACACAGGGATATTCCTACACCTACATTTTTTAAAAAGAATGTCTTTATTTATTTCTAGACAGTGTGGAAGGGGCGAAAAAGAGAGGAGGAGAAGCATCAATGTGTGGTTGCCTCTCATGCGCCCCCAACTGGGGAGCTGGAATGCAACCCAGGCATGTGCCCTGACTAGGAATTGAGCTGGAGACCCTTTGGTTCTCAGGCCCATGCTCAATCCATTGAGCTACACTAGCCAGGGCCCTACACCTACATTTTTGATGTTTAGGTTCAGGTCAACAGCAGTAAAATGGGTCAACAGTAGGTCTTAAAAAATAAAGAGTTCTGGGTTGTGGGAGACTTAAAGACATGGTTGAAAAGCCTCTTTTACTTTACATTTATGTCTGTGCCATTGGAAAATAAAGAGGTTTTCCCAAATCTCAAATCTTGGCATATTATGACCCTCATAAGATTTTCCTGGAAGGTGCATTCTCTATAGTTTTCTCTTCACCTGTTGATCTGTTGGGCTAAAAAATTCATAATTGAGCCCCTTCATTTTTTCTTTATTTTAATATACAATTTTAACAAAAGTTTTTAAGTTTTTTTTCTTAAGCTTCTTATCCAAATAAAATACTTTTGTCTTCCATGTCAAAGTTTTTGCAATTTATAGTAAGTATCTTTGTAGTATATTAGCATCATTTTAATTTGGATCAATTTTTACATTGATCCAAATGTAAAAGCTATATACTTGATATTCCCTAAGCTATATACTTGATATTTTATGTTAACACTAATGCTTATTTTAGGTTCTTCTTTATTATTTAGTGCCACTAACTCTCAAAAAGCAATACATTTTTATCCAACTTTATATTAAAAAGCAACTGTTTGAGGAGTTTTCAAAATAATTTAAGCTTTCAACAAACTTACAATAAGTTATAAATGATTTAAGTTTTCAGTTATTTTATAATAAGCTCTAAAAGTTTTCTTAACTAAAGAAAATGTTCTTTTGACATTAACATTACAAGTGTGACATACAGTGATGTGGGATGATTCATGATGTTATTGGCAAACATAATATTTCTTTCATCAGATTTTTTTCCCCAAAATGTAAGGAGCTTGGCTTACCTTAGCTTTTCTGTTTGATTGTTGTCTTCCTCACCAGAGATATTTTTCAACATATAACTAAATATATTATATTTCCTAAATATTTTACTTTTTTTAACCATCACTACTTAATACATGTGACCTACTTTGATTTCTTTCTCCTTTACTTTGTCCTACTAATAAATCCCTGACTTTAATTAAAAGTAAGTTATAATGTTAGCTTGGAATTTTAAGTGATGACTAATGCTTTCTTTATTTTTGGAGTAGAGAATCATCACATGTTATCAACTTTTCTGTTTTCCTAATGATCACTATGCATTTAAGGGGACTGGGAACATTAAATCCAGCACATTTACCTATCCATTGACTGAGGTTGAGTACTGTTTGTGTAAAAGCTGAATAGTTATTATTTTATTCTTAGACGGGATACCCTAAACTCACTGTCATTTGTTTCCTGAGCATGTTGTTGATATTTTCATTTTTGTGATGCAGACCCCAGCTCCTGAGGTCGCGTCATTATGGTTGAAATGAGACATTCACAGGGATTACCAAATCCAGTGTAGGAAAAGGGACAGCATGGCTTTTCTCTCAAGGGGAGCAAAAACCTTGACCCTAGCTACAATGAGCTTTTATTGTCTTACTGTGCACATTGCAAGAAGGTCCTCATTAACTATGCACAGGTTTGCTTTAGGTGGTTACCTTTTACAGAAAACAAAGGAGCCAATGCTGCTAATCACATCACAGAAGAGGGATATTTGCAAATGAAAAGGCAAAAGTAGTTGGATGGTTACACTCATCCTTGGAAGGTTTAGCATGGATTTTAGGAAGTTGCTTTGCAGTAAATGTCCTCAATTCAGGGTGATGGAGTTTTAGCAAAAAGCAAGACTCATAGCAGCCTAGGCACATTGCAAGCCTGATTCCCCACATGAGAACCTATCCATGGGCATGGGTCCTATGCATCTCTGAGTGGGAGCTGGGTCCACGCCATGCAGAACAGTCTACTACATTTTTGAAATTTCTCCTCCTTTCAGGAAAAATAGCAGGGAGAGTGTGTCATAAAATTTAACTAAAAGAACATGGATCAGAAACTATAATGAATTAATTCTAATCTCCACCTCTCTGTCAATGCAATTAATGGCTAATCATGTATTTAATTCCCTACACTTCATTCCATATGTATGGAGTGTAAAGTTTATTCACTGCATACTCCGAGACAGACACAGTGCTAAACTAATAAGGTGAGGATGAGTTTCTGAAAGCTCATACATGCTTATTTAAGGATTTGGGCTTTGTTTGAAAGTCATAGGTAGGTCTCTCATGTTTGGCACATCTTGTGAACAGAGAGAGGCACTGATGGCTTTTGTTCTAGACCACGTTTTTAAGGTAGTGAACAGCCTTAGAAGTTAGTGATTGCATCTTTCTGCTGAGTAGGAGGCAAATATATTTGTTGTTCAATATAACAGAGATAAAGAATTTCTCTTTCTGAGACAAATGTTGGGTAGGTTTGCTTTCAGTATCTTTTTTTTAAAATTTTAATCATTGTTCAAATACAGTTTTCTCCTTTTTACTCCCAATCCAGTCCCCCCTCCCACCCTCCCCGCTTCCCTCCCATTACCACCCTCCCCTTAGTTTATGACCATGTGTCCTTTAAGTTTGTTCCTGTGAACCCTTCCCACTGTCCCCTTAAATTTCCTCTTCTCTCCCCTCCGGTCACCATCAGCCTGTCCTCTATTTCAGTGTCTTTGGTTATATTTTGCTTGTTTCTTTGTTTTGTTATTTAGGTTCCTGTTAAAGGTGAGATCATATGGTATTTGTCTTTCACTGCCTGGCTTGTTTCGCTAAGCATAATGTTTTCCAGCTCCATCCACACTGTTGCAAAGGGTAGGAGCGCCTTCTTTCTTTCTGCTGCATAGAATTCCATTGTGTAAATGTACCATAGTTTTTTTTTGTTTTTTTTTTAATATATTTTATTGATTATGCTATTACAGTTGTCCCATTTCCCCCTTCACTCCCCTCCCCCCTGTGCCCCCTCTCCCACCCACCTTCCCCCCCTTTAGTCCATGTCCATATGTAATACTTATAAGTTCTTTAGCTTCTACATTTCCCGTACTATTCTTGCCCTCCCCCGATCTATTTTCAACCTACATTCTATGCTACTTATTCTCTATACCTTTTCCCCCTCTCTCCTCCTCCCACCCCTACTGCTAGCCCCCCCTTGTGCCCTCTATTTCTGTGGTTCTGTTCCTATTCTAGTTGTTTGCTTAGTTTCTTTTGGTTTTGCTTTAGGTGTGGTTGTTAATAATTGTGAGTTTGCTGTCCTTTTACTATACATGTCTTTTCTTTATCTTCTTTTCTTAGATAAGTCCCTTTAGCATTTCATAAAGTAAGGGCTTGGTGATGATGAACTCCTTTAATTTGACCTTATCTGAAAAGCACTTTATCTTCTCTTCCATTCTAAATGAGAGCTTTGCTGGATAGAGCAATCTGGGATATAGGTCCTTGTCTTTCATGACTTGGAATATTTCTTTCCAGCCCCTTCTTGCCTGTAAGGTCTCTTTTGAGAAATCAGCTGACAGTCTGATGGGAACTCCTTTGTAGGTTACTGTCCCCTTATCTCTTGCTGCTTCTAGGATTCTCTCCTTCGTTTTTACCTTGGCTAATGTAATTATGATGTGCCTTGGTGTGTTTCTTCTTGGGTCCAACTTCTTTGGGGCTCTCTGCGCTCCTTGGATTTCTTGGAAGACTGTTCCCTTTGCCAGTTTGGGGAAGTTCTCCTTTATTATTTGTTCAAATAACTTTTCCACTTGTTGGTCTTCCCCTTCTGGTACCCCTATAATTTGGATGTTGGAACGTTTAAAGGTGTCCTCGATGGTCTTAAGCTTTTCTTCGATTTTTTGAATTCTTATTTCATCATGCTCTCCTGCTTGGTTGATGCTATCTTCCTTCTGGTCTACTGTGTTGTTTTGAGATTCAGATTCCTTCCTTTCACAATTGGCTCTTCTCTGTGTGTCTTCCTGCATCCCTTTTATGGTAATCTGCATTTTTTCATGTAATTTGGATCCAAAATCCACCAGTTCTGTGAGCTTCCTGATCACCAGTGTTTTGAACTGTGCATCTGATAGATTGGCTATTTCTTGGTCACTCAAAAGGATGAGTCCTGGGGGTCTGATCTGTTCTGCTGGACACATCTTACGTCTTTCCCCGTCTCTCCTATTATTTTACTTATTTATTTATTTTTTCTCCGGTCTGGCCGCTCTTGTTATGGTGGGGGGCGGAGCCTTAGGTGTTCACCGGTGCTGGGCGCCCCAGTCGCTAGCTTGTGACGTTATATGCTGGGGCAGGGGCGGGAGCGGGGACAGGAGGGATCAATGGCGACCCTTCCGTCCTCCTGGAGTCCGACACTTCCCTGGGCTTCTGGGCTGTGAGCTCTGCCCTGATCCCCAGTCGCTGCCCCACTGATTCCCCCAGCCGCCGCTTGCGTACTCAGGGATCACCGCTATACCGCTGCGCTCGCTCCTGCGTCTCGGATTGCTGTCGCACCGATTCTGCGCCAAATTTCCCCCGACCTCCCCGCGCCTGCAACCTGCGCCAGCCCCACGCCCGCTCACTCAGCTCGTAGTCCCCTACCAGTCTGGATGTGCGGGTCTACTTCAACTTCTAGGCTGTCCGTCTTCCTTTTAGATAAATCCTCTGACAGTTCTGATATGACTGCAAATCATTGTTGTAAATTGTTGCTCTGTTCTTGGTTGTGCGAGGTACGATGCGCCCACCTGTTCCTCCATCTTGCCGGAAATCTCGTGTAAATGTACCATAGTTTTTTGATCCATTCATTTACTGATGGGCATCTTGGTTGCTTCCAGCATCTAGCTATTGTAAATTGTGCTGCTATGAACATTGGGATGCATGGGTTCTTTTGAATTGGTGTTTTAGTATTCTTAGGATAGAGTCCCAGCAGTGGAATTGCTGGGTCAAAAGGCAGATCCATTTTTAGTTTTCTGAGGAAGTTCCATACTGCTTTCCATAGTGGTTGTACCAGTCTGCAGTCCCACCAGCAGTGCACTAGGGTCCCCTTTTCTCCACAATCTCTCCAACACTTGTTGTTTGTTGCTTTGTTTATAATGGCCATTCTGTCTGGTGTGAAGTGGTATCTCATTGTGGTTTTAATTTGCATCTCTCTGATAGCTAGCGATGTTGAACATCATTTCATGTGTCTTTGGATTTTCTATATGTCCTCCTTGGAGAAGTGTCTGTTCAAATCCTTTGCCCACTTTTTAACTGGATTCCTTGTCTTCTTAGAGTGCAGTCTTGTAAGTTCTTTATATATTTTGGAGATTAAACCCTTTTCTGAGGTATCATTGGCAAATATGTTTTCCCATATAGTTGGTTCTCTTTTAATTTTGATACTGTTTTCTTTAGCTGTGCAGAAGCTTTTAATTTTGATGAGGTCCCATTTGTTTATTCTTTCTTTTATGTCCCTTGCTCTCGGGGACACGTGAGTAAAAAAGTTTCTTCGTGAAATATCTGAGATTTTCCTACCTACGTTCTCCTCTAGGACTTTAATGGTGTCATATTTTATATTTAAGTCTTTAATCCACCTTGAATTTATTTTTGTATATGGTGTAAGTTGGTGCTCAAGTTTCATTTTTTTGCACGTGGCTGTCCAGTTTTCCCATGCTTTCAGTATCTTATAAAAGGGTTTCCTTTAGCTGTGATGCAAACCCACTCTGTGCACAGCATCAAGCTGGGCCCACATTCGTGTTTCTCTCCATGGGATTTAAGGAATAAGAAGAAACCACATAAATAAGAAGGCCATGCTCTCCGCTATGCCATGAGTAAGACAGTCCTTTGTTTCTGACCCAGGAGTCTTGTCTGTTGCCAGCATCCATGGATCTCCATGAGCCTATATTAATAGCTTAATAACAGTAAAATCGAAACTTTTCACGGTTCTTGACAATTGAATATGGAATGGTGGATGACAGAGAAATTTAATGATGAAAATAAATAATATTATTATTCTGGATCTGTAGAAATGTTCAGGACCAGAAAATATATTTAGCAGGTTTCTGTATGTAGTGAAAACCATGGAAAGCATTGCTCTGTAGAGAAGCGTGGCAGTGGTCCAAATGAGGGTTGAGAACTAGTAAGTCTGAGATACAAATGCTGATGAGTTAGATATACATGCCATGCGGGAGGAGGGGGTACACACAGTAAGATTAATACATCAAAAATATGAATATAAACTTCATTATCTAAAAGTCACAGAGGGCTGATACTATTTGGCATGACAGGTCGTGACCATGGAATTAGAAAATAGTAAAAAATGACACTCTAGTGGTCAAAAGAGGAGTGCCAGGAATCATCAGCAAGAGTGCCACCACCCAGAGGTCAAATGGGAAAAAGAACAGGAACAGGCCTTCACTTTGGTTAGTAGGAAAATAAAAATATTTCGAGAACAATTTCAGTTGCGAGGTAAGAGTAGAAAGCTAAATGATATGGATTAGAGAATAAATGGTGTCAAAGAATATGTATTTATTAATATAAAATCCTGATTTATGCAAATATGTTAGACACATATCAAAGCTTTTATTTAATTCATGAATTGATGAAGGAGCTGACAAAAAAGTACAATGAGTTCAAAGGAGATTTCAGGAGAACATAGTGGAATGCTGAAATGAATTCGCAAACATGAAAACTGGTCAACATCCACAGAACAATAATCAAGTGCATGTTCACTGGATAAAATCTGCATTTCTATCAGTAGTCTAAAACTTACAAGACAGTTTTAACACAACTCAAAAACAATGGAAGGCAGAGATAAACCTGATGGTGTATTAGAAAAGACTCTTAGTAATTCTCTTTTCAAGTTTTTTTCCACAATTTTTATGGTAGGATATAAGGAAACAGTGAGAGTAAGTACAGATAAAAAAGATACAGGACATTGAGACTAATTTTGCAATATCACATACTAAGAAAAACACTGTAATGGGAATTAGAAAAGGAACAACTAAATAATTATAGGAATAGGGATTTGATTCAACTTTCATTCTGAACTTCTCATCCACAATAAGGGGAGTTTAATTCCCAGTTTAGTTTCACTCAAACTTTTTTTAACTACAACTTTTTGTTCTTATCTTCGTCTTCTTTTTTTTGGCACTGAAGGCTTCCTATAAATTTTGACCTAGAATAGAGAGAGAGAGCACACTGTTTGAAGTGAAGGCAGAAACCCTACAGGGCACTTCTCTTTGACCTCCTTATGGTGGAGCCCCGAGGCCATTTTCAGAACCAAATTTAAATTTCTGACAGGATTTTAAGGGTGCTGCAAATTTCTGCTCCTCATCAGGTCACATAACATACTGTTTTTCCTGAACTATACTTATTCATAGAGTTTGAAGTTATGTTTAAAATTTGGATTTACTATGTTGTTAGTTTACTTGATTGTATAACCCACCTCATGGTCATATGCAACAAGTTAAATCCCATATATAAAGGGATTAAAATATAATTTAAATTTTAATTAATCATGCCTAATTTAAAGTAGTAATATATTTTAACATGACAGATTTTAAAATTAAATTGAGCCTGGAAATATTTTTATTGTTCTGCTTGTCATTATATTAAATCACTTTTTACCTCATGGTAGAAAAAACATTATATGTTTTTTCCCAGTTAGTTGTATGTATTAGAATATATTTTTATGTATGGTTGAATTGACACATTCTATTTAAAAATGCAGTTCCTAATATACTGCTTAATTTATATTTTAGAGATGTAGTAGATAGTGGTTGAGAGAGACCATTATAGAATCGGTAAGGAAAAGAATAGGAAAATCCTTTATAGAAAAGATAGTTTTCTTTTGGATTCACTTTATCTACTATTATTAGAATGAATGTATAGCATGGCTCTTTAAAATCTAAAGATAATTTTAGAATTTATTTTCATTCAGTTAGCTTTATGTGGCATGTGCCTGTTGGCACATGTAGAAGCCTGTTGTGTGGAATGGAAGCCTTCACCTTATTTTAATCATCAGAAAATGGCAAAGGGGACCCTTTTGCATCTCCACTTCTAGTCATATTTTATTTTATGCTACAGTGAATTTAGCAGTAGTTTGAGTTAAGATTGCGATACTTAGTACAAATTACATGCTATAATTTAGCGTATGTGAAGGATATGAACATGACTTAAATAAGATTTAGCTACCTTTGCTTATGCGCCCCCTTCAATTCATTGTATAAGTGGCTTATTCTGAGATAAGACCAAAAAGTTGATATCATATGAAAAAATATTGAATTTCCATGAAAGCTCTACTTTTTAAAAGAGCAGATATCAAATTTTTTTCTGGACGAACAAAACTGTAAACTGACATAAAATAGGAAAGGTTGTTTTCACTGGCTTTGACATTGTTGAGTGTCTGGCTTTGGTAGTAAAATACTGGATTTTAATTTTTTGAAACCACCACTTACTCTCTGTTTTGTAACCTTTTCTCCCCCATTTATATTCTTGAGGTTGCTCCTAAGTCTGGTGGTGAGCTTTTCTAATCTTGTCTCATATGTAATATTTTGGAAAGCTTATGTCAGACAAAGGATAAAAAATATATATGACCTTCCAGACCTCAGGCTCTAAACCAAGCCTTGCAAACTCAAAAGTCTCCAGAGGTCAGAAAGATAATAGAAATAGATAAAGAAGATCAAGTTTAAGAAACAATAAGTATGACTGACATACAAAAGGATGTACATATTAAGTATACAAACTGATGAGTTTAGAGCTAAGTCTACATCCATGAAACCATCACTGCAATCTCCAGCAAAAACATACCCAACACCTCCAAAGTTTCCTCCAGCCCTCTTTACTTATTATACATTTAAAATAAAGACACAACATAAGATCTATCCTTAGCAAAAATTTAAACATATACTACAGTACCATCATCTACAGAGCCATGGGCTCTGTAATATATTTTTTTTTAAATAAGAGGGAAAAAATAGGGAGTTATCACAATTTGGACAAGAGAGAGAACAGTTGTAGCTATTGTTCACTCACAGCAAATTAATGCCAGATCTGTATATTTAAAAAGTTGAAAGTTCAAAGTTTATGTAAAATCTTCTGGCAGTTAAACACTGACAACTAGTTTAGAGTTAATATCAACAGCAGCAGCAGACACCTTCCACAAGCTAAGTCTTTGCATGCCAAACTCAATGTCCCCAAGACACCAGGACTGGGGCTCAACAAACTTCCTGAACATTGTATTTTAATCATCCACACAGTTACACATTTTCAATACTCTTTCAACACTGATCTCTCAGTTACTATGTAAGTGCAACAGTAAAATTCCTTTTCCCCTTTCTCAGTAAATTTCATACCTCTGCAAAAACGAATAACAAATGCTATTCAAACACAGCATCATTTTTCTTAGCTTGCGGTGGTTGCTGATTGCCTTTGAAGAGGGCAACCAGATTGGAATTCAGAAGATCTAGGGTTCATTTATAAATTTGAGCAAGTACTGAAATTTTTCATGGGATAAATTTTGTCTTACAGGCTTATTGCAATGATGAAATGGGGTAATATGTGATAAAGTGCTTTGTAGATTAGATGGAACTAAATTATTAGCTACAGTCATAATTCCAAATTAGTATTACATAACAGTACCATTTAAACCTTCATGTGTTATCTCTGCTTGTTTTTTTCCTGTTGACTTTCAGTGCTCCTGTAATACAATAGAATATTTTTTGTAGCTTTATATCCCTGTACCCCTCCACATGGTTCTAGCTCTATGTTTGTAGTAAATTTCCTTGCCTGTAAAACTAATGTAAATCAATTAAAATTTATGCCCTTTAATATTTTAAATAACACAAGAATTAACATTATGATATCTGAAGTCCCTTTCCTATGCAAAAGGTGTAGTTGGTGTTTTGCTTCCAACTTCTTTTCTGCTTTGTTCTCTTGCCATGTCTAGATGAAATACTTACAGGCTCAGTGGCAGAAATATCTATCACTCAGTCTGTTTCTTCACTTTCAGAGGTGAAACCTGACACCTAAAGATGGTGTGTTAATAGCCTGAGATTATAGGACAAGATAGAGCCAAAACTGGAATAGATTTTAAGGCTTCTGTCTCATCTTCTCTGTACTCTTCCAAGTTCCTCAGAAATGATTTTAGTGGCTCTTCCTTTTCCTGAGAACTCTTATTTCTACATTTAAAATTCCAGAATGCTGACTGTATTTGCTCTTACCATACTTGCCCTAAGAAATGGTTCTTCAGTTACTTCTCTATGTAATTCTCTCCTATGCATGATTCCTTTATAGAATTCCTTAATCTAGGGGAGTAAATGTCATCTTGGGATGAAATACTAGGCAAATATTCTATTAGAAGAAAATTTAGATACAGTTTCAAAAAATGTTGTATTTTCTAGTGAGCAGTCATGGCCTCATACCTGAATTCTCCTATTGCTGGACCTAGAGTCATCTCTTATTTAAAATGAGGCCTGAAGGCAAGCAAGTCCCTGGGCACTTCCTTTGCTTTGAGGGCTTGAACCTCACCCCTCTGTTGGTTCTCATCACCGACTTTCTACCAATCACAGTGTCCTCCTTCAGGATCTTGTGTAAAACACATCATCTTCATTTAGGTTTCTTACCCTTCTGTAATTGATCTACTTCATGTTTATCAACTCTTAAATACAACTTGTATTAATTTTTTTGTTAATTTTATTTTTGTTGTTTCCTGGCTGGTGTGGCTCATTGGATTTAATGTCGGCCTGCAAACCAGTGGGTCGTCAGTTGGGGCGCATGCCTGGGTTGCAGGCCAGGTCCCCAATGCAGGGAGTGCAAGAGGCAACCAAATATCAGAGGCAACCATATTTTTCCCTTTGTTTCTCCCTCCCTTGCCCTCGCTCTAAAAATAAATAAATAAAATCTTTAAAATATTTTTTGTTACACAGTAGAATATTTTATACATTTATTTTTTCTTTGTCCTCAACTCTACTTCAGTTATTTAAAACCTGGGATATTTATTAATTTTAATGACTACATACAATGATAACAATAGCTACTATTTATGTATACTTACTATATTTGGAGCACCTGCAAAGTGCTATATATCCAGTAGCCCACTTAAACTTCACAATAATATTGTGAGGTAAATACTGTTATTAGTCCTGTTGCACAGAAGAGAAAATGAAGATAGTTACACAGCAAAGATGAGCCGGAGCTAGAATTTCAACCAGGCATTGCCAAAAGAAGTGTTCTTACATAAAATATTTTAATACATTCCTTTTCTTTTATTTTTTTAATCCTTGCCCAGGGATCTGATTATTGGTTTTAGAGAGAGAGGAAGGAAGATAGAGGTAGAGAAACATCCATCAGCTTCCTCTCCTAGGAATCCTGACCAGGGATTGAACTTGCAATGTAGGCATGTGCCCTGACCAGGAATCTAACCCTCACATTTTTGGTGCATGGGATGATCCTCCAACCAAAGGAAACACCTGATCAGTACAAACTTAATACATTCTTAAGACAACCAGTGGACTCATTTGCTGTTCAAGTTCTGCAACCTGTGGGATTTTTTTGTTTCATCACTAATAAACACAGAGACAAAAAACCTTAGAATGGATATTTGAGTTTATGGAATGATCAAAAGTAAAGACAAATATGCTATTCAATAAAAAATTGCTCATGAGTGTAATTTCAATTTTTCAATAAGAAAACTAAATGTAAGATACTGGAAATTGATGGTTTTCAAAATAAATTTTTTGAGTATTTCTTTTTTAAATAAAATAGGGAAAGTACAGAAAAGGTAAGGCTTTTCTCACTTTCAAATGGTTGCCAAATCATGGTCCATTGACTAAATCACATCCCCTCTACATGTTTTTGTAAATAGAATTTATTTCAGAACATAGCCATACCAGTCATGTACATAGTGTCTATAACTGCTTTCAAATTACAATGTGGGTTTGAATATTTACCTTTCAAGGAAGAGTGTGCAGACCCTGTCCTAATTAAATGGTTTTATATCTTGCATGTTCTCTCTCTTTATACAGCATTACACTGGGAGACAATACACATATCTAAATGTACCTAAAATTCTCCACTTAAGATTACACTTGCATTTGCAAGATGCATACAAGGTAACACCCGGAATCTTTATGAACATTCTGAAAAATAAGAACCCCAAGAAGGCCCAGGCTCATTATGACAGCTGGAGCTTGTGCAACTACCACTGCACAATAAACTATATTGCACTATCATTGCAGTTATTTTAAACAGCATATAACTGATGTCTTCCATGCTTCCATTAAGCCAAATCTGAAATTTTAAGGACTAAGTTTATTAAAAATTATGTATGTTTACATTTCTGAGTATCTGTAAAACCTAATGCATTAAGTAACATTTTCTTCCCTTAAATTCTTCAAGTAAGTAAATGACATCTCATCTTTAGGAAATAGCTGTGCATTCAATTAGGTATTTTAAAAATCCACATGTTCTTTTAGTTTTTAAATTGAAATATTTTTCATTGTTTCTGAAAATAGAACACATGGATACAATTTTCTCTGTGTGTATGTCCTTCAAGTTGATAGTTAACAAGATTGATTTGTATTTTGGATGATGTAGAAAGTATTCCTGCTGTTAATTCACAGCACAGAATCTTTCTTAGTGATATTTCCATTGTCACAGCATCCTATACAGTCCCCAATGCACTCCTTATATTCTCTATTACTCAAACTATCTCTTTGTCCATGTATTCAAATGAACTGTAGAGGTTATTAACTTGCCTTTGGCAAATAGATTTATTTTTCTAAGATAAATGCTTATGTAAATTCAATGTGTGACAGTTTTATTACAAATTGTAAATAGAATGCTCTGCAAGATTTTTATGACAGCCATCACTAACTCATTTGGGCCCTTATTACATTCCAAGCTTTCATGTTCATGGATGTATATTTTTAATCACTAGTGCGTCTATCTGGGAATATTGTAGGTTTTAAATTTTAGTGTTGGGTTCATATAATTTGCCCCTTAAATAGTAGCCAAGTCTTTTGTGATCTCTTTATGCCATGAAACATTAAATGTAATACTTACATTTGCAGTACTCTTTGTCCCACTTCTGTTCTAGTATGTTTCATTTCTTTCCCAACATGGAGTTGTAGCCAGTGGTAAAGTTTATAAATCTACCTTTATCAACACTATTTTATTTTTTAACTTTATTTTTGTTGTTTACACTATTGCAGATGTCCCCATCCCACCTCTTGCCCCCTTCCCTCGGACCATCACCACACTGTTGTCTGTGTCCCTGTGTTATGTGTATATGTTCTCTGGCTAATCTCTCTGCCTTCTTTCATCCACTCCCCCACCCCCACCCCTCTGATAGCTGTCAGCATGTTCCATGTGTCCATGCCTCAATTTCTGTTTTGTGCATCACTTTATTCTGTTCATTAGATTCTACATATAAGTAAATTCATGTATCAATAGTATTTTAAATTCCATTAGAACTTTATTTTTGTTTGCTTGTATAATATGATCAAAATGAGATTAGATTGTAATGTTAAAATATTTCAATTATTTTAATATTAAAGCAAATATGTGCTTAATATCAAAAATGAAGGATATATTAGTGATGGTTACTCTGTATTCTTTCCCTTAAGAACAATGATTACTCACTAGCTAGCAGACTTGACAAATCATTGCACCCCTCTGTACTCACATTTATGCCATGGCATCACCAGAGCACTTACCCCCTCAGACTGTCCTGAGGATGAGATGAGATTACATCCGTAAAGTTCTAAACACATGATCTGAAAGCCGGCAAAGGCCTAATACATGTTACCAATTCCCACTAAGAAAATGGTATAAGCTACTTGTTGGTATTGTTTTGCCTTAATGAATTATATTGGTCAGCTCAGCTGCCATAACAAAATATCAGAAACTGCGTGGTTTAAACAATTGAAATTTCTCAGAGTGCTGCAGGCTGGAAGACCAAGGTCAAGGTTCCAACAGGGCTGGTCCTGCTTAAGACCTCTGTTCCTGGTCTGCAGATGGTCACCCTCTCATTGTAGCCTCTGTGCATACACATCTCGGTGACTCTCCTCTTAAAAGGACACCAGTCCTATTGGATTCAATTCCTACCTTTATGCCATTTTATTCTAATTACTTCTTTAAAGGTCCTATCCCCAAATATAGTCTCATTGGTGGGTAGAACTTTAACATATAACATCGTGAAGGAACACGATTCACTCCACAGTACAAGGTACTATTACTTATAATTTCATCCTCTCTTCAATTTAATAGATTATTTTAAGAAGCATAAATTTCAAGTGGATTGCCTGTTCAGTTTTTTTCACTGGTTAGGTAACACCTAACCCTGAGTCTTTATGGTAAACTATAAAAATAGGATAATGGCCATGTCAATGCGGCTCAGTTGGTTGGATGTCCTTCCAAAATGTGAATGGTCAACAGTTTGATTGCCAGTCAGGGCACAAGCCTGGGCTGTGGGTTTAGTCTCGGGTCTGAGAACCTTTGAGAGGCAGTAGATCGTTGTTTCTCTCCCACATGGGTGTTTCCCTCTCTTTCTTTTTTCCTCCCTCCTCCTCTCTTTAAAAATAAATAAATGATACTTTTATTATTTTTTAAAAATGGGGACAATGTATTGAACTATACACATGCATACAGCTTTTCAAACAGCTGCTCTTACATTCTCGCTCCCACAGGCTATAGCATTAATGCCAGCCAGCTGTTGGCAAGAGCTCAAACCAGAGATTTAATATTACTTGCTTCACAGAAATATTGAAATATCTGTATCTTATTTTCAAATGAAGCTTTACAATGACCTCTCATTTCTTGAAACTTTTTCTGTCCTTAATTTCATGACACCTCCATCATAGGTTACTTGTCTCTTCTGGGAGTTTTGGTCGAACACAAATATATGTCAACCCACCTCCCGATACACTGTGAGCTTCTGCAGGAATGGCCATTGTTTATCAGTCTTTTGTGTCACCACCACACGGCACATTGTACTTCCCCTAGCACATATGCTCAGTTAAGTTATGGCTTAAATGGCTTAAGTTATGGGATGAAAAAAACCTGAGTAAGTGAAACAAATGAATACAGTAATGAATCTATGACTATAAAAGCACACATATCTTTTAAATGCCCTGTAAACTAATACTTACAATCTCCTTACCTTTTAGGAAAGTCCAGTATTTCCAAGTTTTCATGTGATTGTAGGGTCTGTTTATAAACTAATAATATATATATTATTATTTTTATAATATATCATTCATGCGTGTGTGTGTATGTGTGTGTATGTATGTATGCATAAAATCACATTTTGCCTCTATTCAAACTTTGGTAGATCAGAATATAGCCACACCAGTCATGTATATAGTGTCAGAGGTGATCAATGTTAAAAGGTGATCAGAATCACCTTTACCAGCAAGTCCCACCTGTGTTGGAAAATTTACATAGAATATTAACCTGAGTACAATTGTCCAAATTGGAGCTTCTATGGTAAGTGATTGATCTTCCTTTCTCTATTCACACTGAGATTAAAAGGAAAGAAATTAGAGCCTGAGTGAAATTAGGTGATTAAAGATAGCAGAAAGGAGGTTGCAAGGAATTTTTTGTGCTACAAATGGAAAAGACTGCAATTGAGTTTTATACAATCTTTTTTCCTCAGATGTGGTTAAAAATGGACTTGACTGTCAAATTACTGACAGAATTTAAGAATAGTACTTATTGAAGTCAGGATCTGTCCTAGGCAATTTCCCAAAGGTCATTCCCACTTCACTTGGGTAAACATTGATGTAGCGGTTCAAGGGAAGCTCTGTGTCACACAGGTGTGTCTCTCTGTTGGCGCCAAAGGGAGATTTAAGACAGTCCAACCTTTTATACATACATTTCTCTCTGTCTAGCATCATGATTCTCATCACTGTTTTTTTTCTGTATTACCACACATGTAATAGACATTACTTAGAAGCATGATATATTTCCATAGATAACTCCAGTTTATATGTAGCAGCAAAGTTAAATTATGTCCTCCATTTCAGTACAGTTGCTCACACTCAAGGTTAGAGAACTTGAACTCACAATAGAATGTGATGTCATAGGGCAGCATCACACTGTGACTGAAACCATTATCCTAAGTGTTGACTTTCTCCTCCCTCTCCCCCTTTTTGTTTTTAAGAGTTTCTACTAATTGTTCTGGATAAAGCTTAGGTTTGTATTTTATTCAGCATTTTACTTGAGACTTTTTGTACTAGCTGACACATAGTAAAAATTTAATAATTGAGTAAATTATATTAAATAATGAATAAATGATGCTAGGTACACAGTCTGTGCAGAAGATATCCAGCCATGTAACATGAAAAGCAGATACATTTATTGAGGAAGATACAAGCTACAAGAAACATTGTACATAAGACAATGATGCCTCAGTCCCCTTCAAAGTAGGCACCTTGAGACCTTACACAGTTCTCCCAGTCAGCATCAGCTGCCCATTGTATTTTCCTGAATCTCATCAAGTGTCTGAAATCTCTTCCCTTTCAAAAGTGATTTTAGTTCTGGGAAAAGACAGAAGTTGCAGAGTGCCAAATCTTGGCTATAGGGGGGCTGAATCACCTGAATAATTTAATGTTTCACTAAAAAACTCTGCACAAGATGTAATGCATGAGCAGGTGTGGTGTTGTGATGAAGCTGTCAATCACCATCTGTGGCCTTCTGATCATCTGAATAGTTTCCATGGAGGAATATTCAAATTTAACGCAAAATTTGATGTAGATGTGTTGGGCTACTTGCTCAGTCATTTTGAATAAGACAGCCACACATTACACATGCTCATTCAACAGTGTCTACTGCCCCTACTAATTAGTACAGTGAAGTCATCATTGTTCACACATGTGCATTCTGGTCCACTCTCCTTGACTGCCAGGTTACATCAATGTCATGTAAACCATTCTCATTATGTTAACAATGGCTGGACTTTTTCCCAACAGACCTCATATATCCTTTAAAGATATGTAAGGAAAGAAGAAGGAAAGAAGGAGAGAGGGACAGAGAAAGAAACAAAAAATGAATTAATTTTATAACAAGTATCCAGTTAATGTAGACCAGTATAAAAATGCTAGATTTAAAGTACAGAAACTCAGATTCTGGTTTTAGATATGTTACTTGAAAGCTTGGAGACCTTAGTTGATTAATTTTCTTTGTAACTGAGAACCTCAGTTTCATAATTAGTGAAAAGAGATCATAGCAACTCCTCTGCTTGTTTACAAGGGTTTTTATTATGCTGAATTGAGGATGTACTTTGAAACACTTGATAGATTTTCTACCTACATTAATTGAAGTGTTAGGACTATGTTTTCTTTATTATTAGCTTCTTGAATAGGCCCTGCTATTCAGACTGATTATTTACAATAAGCTTACTTATCTTATATTAATGTGGAGATTAACCAATTATTTAAGTACAAAGCAAAAAACAAGTAAAAGCAATATAACAAGGAATACTTTTTGAATTATGTTCTTCTTTGACACTGAGTTGTTACTTAAAACAATGAGTGATATTAACTCATGCATCTGATATTAAAGCCTTACTCTTTCTGAGTGCCATATGTCCTTATTGCAATATGAACTTGTGTGCAAGAGGAATGAAAAAGTATTGAGAAACTATCAGAACTGGGAAAGCCTGTGATTCCCTAAGATGCAACCTAATCAGTGAAATCAGTGAATGGACTGATATTTATTGCCTAATATAGGCAGAACCTCCAACCCCGCTTCTCTCATCTGCTCACTAAGGCTGTGTATGCATATATATATGTGTCTGTTAAAATATGTCAGTTCTAGAGCACACTGGGCAGCACACAGGCAGCATGCTTTCTCCCCCACTTTCTCATTTTCTCTGTTGTTTCTTTCTGTCTCTTCCTCTTCCTGCTTCTCACTGTCTCTCTGTCCCTCTTCCTCACACACATACACACGCATAGTGCTTATTCCATGGAGGTGAACTAACTGCTTCATCTTTGTACTTAATGATAAAATCAGAGTCAATAAATATTGGCTCTTAAAATATTTCTGAAGTGACTAAGTCACTTGTCTCCAGAGAGACAACTCTATGTACAAAAACCTATCTGGGTTTCTTTTAATCTGCCATTCCAGTTGTCTCTTTTTCTGATATGTGTCACTTAAAATTAGAATCTGCTCCATACATCCATATGCCTAGTAATAGTGTCGAGCTTTTAAAAAATCTGTATATGCTCTATACATAAAAAATTTTCCAACATAAAAACATGAAAGCAAGTGTTTACAGGAATGCCTGAGGGGAATGTTGATTCTCAAGGACAGAGATTTTCAAATTAAATTATTTGTGTCCAAATATTCAGGTAAATTAGCATTTGTTAAACACTGTGGCACTTGATATAATCTCTTTATGTTTTTATGCCCTGAGAGAATCATCTTTTTACATCAACTCAGTAGCTCATATATGTGAAGAAAGAAGAGTTAATATTTTGGATCATGAGACATTATTAAAACTAGGACATTTTAAAATATTTTTTCTATTTTGATACTCAACTTTAAAAAAATGCACAGATTAGTGTTAGAATTCCCTGCTAATCAGAGCATCCCCCTGCAGTGGGCCTCACTTAACACCATTATGACGTGTCAGCAAGCTAGCAAAAAGGGGAGATCGTGTTATTTTAAGTATTCTGCTTAGAACAAGGGGGATGATGACTCTCAGGAGAAGGTATTATTTGTAATTTTAGCAGCTACATGAGTAGCTAATAGGTTTTGTGTTCTTGGACTTTCATTTAGTAAGAAAAGTAAATTTTCAGAAGTAAATCTGAAGTAAAAGGACACATTTCTATATGCTTCAAAGTGTTAAACTTATTGAAGAAGCTTGTATGTTATAGATTCATATATGAAATATTTGTCATATGCATTAAAATATAGAGTATATGATTTACTATTGAATATAGGTCATTACTCAATTTTTCCTAGAAGTACTAAGTTTAAAGAAATATGTCAGTATTATTTAAGCATATATCAGTAAAGATATTTTTGTCTAGTTTTTTCACATGTGTTCAGTAAATGTGTTATTATATAATAAGACTTATGCCCCTGAAACTTATAAAAGAATTTATGCATATTCCCTTCTCCTTTTATATATGATTTGGTTAGTTTTTTATTATAAAAAAAGAACTTCCCTGATTTACAACATTTTAATTGTACAAGAATAGATGCAACAGTATTCACACTAATTGAGCAATTATTATATGAGAGTTTCTAGGTTAAGTACTATATTTATAATAATATGAGATAAATTCAAATACTGCTACCATTTTACAGATGAGAAGTCTGAGATTTAGCAAAATAACAGTTGTAATTCTAGTAAGGGATGAAACCAAATTTCAAGGCCAGGTCAGTCTTAATTCAGAAACTGCTCTTAAACTCTGACTCTTTGTGTGACTTGTTATCTACAAACATATAGAAAATCACTTGTCATCCTTAGTCTATGATATAAGTTCCTCATGACCATTGATTGGTTCCAGTCATTTTTAGGTTCACCAAAAAAGATCAAGAACAGAATGTCATATTAATTGAATGCCATGATTTTTCCCCCATGCACAATTTCACTGAAACCAAATTCAAAGTTTTTGAGGAGCATCTACATATATATAAAAGATTAGGACATCTACAAATCTCAATCAATAAAGTTATTTGGCACTATAGAGGATATTTATTTGAATTTAAAGTGAAAAACAAAAGAAAACAATCATTTGAATTTGTTTGGTTACATGAGCACTTAAGAGACCTAAGTGAAATTAATTTAATATCAAAACCATCAGATTTTAATAGGAGGAAGAATTATAAAACCTTAAAAATAAACTAAGAAAATTATATTTTTGATAATAAATATTTTCCAAACATATTTCAAAAAGCAATGTTGTTTTGCACTTTTTCTGCTATTCTCAATCAGACACAATTGTAAAATATATGAGTTTCTAGGAACAACCAGTATGATGAGGGAAGAAAGGCATAGACCATCATTAGACGAACGTGGACTTGAATCTTGTGGTCATCCCTGCTCCCCCACTGTGACCTCAGCTTTTTGAGCAGAAATAAATTTCCTTAACTGCTTATTTTCATTTCTTCACTTGCCCCCTGAAAGGTGATAAGAAGACCACAGAAAGTAACGTGCATGGAAATATCGGGCATGACACCTCTCCCAGAGCAGGCCCTTGGGAAAGGTTAGTTTTCTTTCCCCTCTGCTGTGACTGAGCAGGTGGGGGACATTTTTGGGTAATGGAATCCAGGTATGTTACATAGAACCTTTTAAAAAAAAATGACAACATTTTAAAATAACAGTAGCCATTCTACCAGATTCTAAGAATCACTGTACATTCAGTCTCTACTATGTAAAAATCACATACTTTGTTAAATGGCTTTCAAAAAGGCATTTTACTCTGTAATTAATATTTCTAATCTACAAAATAAAAATTTGGACAATAACCTTGCCAGTTCTAAGATTTTATGATTCCAATACTTCACTGGATGAAAACCACACACAGAAATGTTATCTATTCATTGAGACATTAGCTCATAATTAAAGCACATAAAATTGAATGTTAATTACATCATTCTTTAAAGACCTATTTTCTGGACATTCTGCAGGAAAAAATCAGAAGAATGAAGTTTAGCATTTTAAATATACAATTGCCTGTGCATATTCCCAAATCAGAAATTGTTTTTAACAATGATGCCCTCCCGTAAATGACTTGCAGGGGTTTAGATTATCCTAAATGAATCACTCACAGTTTCAAAAGCAGTATGGTTTTAAAATGTTAAAAAACAAAACAAAACAAAAGAACAGAGAGAATGAGAGAACTCAGGAGGCATACTTTAAAATTGTTTTGTAATGGGTCTTCTCATTTTAATTAAAAATCTAACATGTATAATTTATCTACATAAAGGGATGCTGATATGAAATAATTAACACATAAACAGATCTTGCTGGTGACTAAAAGATGCATGTCTTTATTTCATTCGAAAAAACTCTTAAAACCCAATTGGCAATGCCTTTCTAAAGTGTTTGAAATCTTTTAAGTTTGTTAAACTTTACATTTTGCTTACTCCTGATTTAGGTGAGATAGAAATATTATCAACATAGTATTTCAAGATAGGAATTTACTTGAAATTCAGTATTGCTAAAAGTATTGATAGGACACAAATTACTGTTCTGATTAGAGGAATAAAGTCCAATAAAACAGATATTAGCAACATGTGACTATTTAAATTAATTACAATGAAAACTTTATTTCATTGGTTACACTAACTGTATGTCATGTGCTAAAATAGCCACAGGCAGTTAGCTTATTCTATGGAGCAGCACAGATATAAAACATTTTCATCCATGTAGAATGTTCTATTGCACTGTGATTGTTCAGAGTCATTCATTTCTTTTGCATGAACTCTAAAATAGGAACATATTCTGAATGTTTTCATACTGGAATTATAATTTAATACATTTGTTTAAACTTCTTTTATAGTTTGTTCACAACATTCCAATAATCTAATTTATTTTAATTAAAGGCAACAGAGTGTTAAGTAATCAGAGTGCTTAAATTAAGGACAATTTACTGATAAAATTTAAAATGTAACTAGTTTTTAATCTAACTGAAAGTGGGTCAGTACCCTGCCTAACTCTGAATGATGATCAGGCTGTAATAATGGGTCGTGTTCTTGTGTCTGGAATCTGTGTGATTAAAACTACAACTGTCCAACAGAAATACCATGCAAGCCACGAACATGAACCACAATTTTAATTTAAAATTTTCAAGTATCCATATTGAAGAAAGCAATAAGAATAGGTAAAATTAAGTTTCATAGTACATTTTACTTATTCCAATATATCAAAAATATTATTTCAACTTGCGATCCATACACAATTATCAATAGGATATTTTACTTTTTTCATACTAAGTCTTCAAAATCTGGTGTGTGTTTTACACTGAAGTACATCTTATTTGGACTGGTCATATTTTAAGTACTCAACAGACAGATGTGGTTCATGGCTACCATGTTAGACAGCATGGGTACATAGAGTGCAAATCAGCAGCCATTCGTTTGTTCACTGATTCAATAATATTCACTCGACCCATGTTAAATGCTGATATTGTACCAGATAGGCGTGGTGGTGCATGACATCACATGCACGTTTAGAGAGCTTCCAGCCTAGTGGGTGGCGTCACACAGAAAAATAGGAAAATATGGTCTCGTGCAAAATACTTTTACCTCAGAAATCCCATTCAGGGCTATTGGCAAAAACAGAAAAGGAAAAATTAACCCAATATTTAGAGTGTTGATAAGGGTTTCCAGAGGAAATGTCTAATTTAATACTTTAGTAATCTGTACAAATTGACCAGAAAATGCAAGGTAAGAACACAGAAGTGGGAGGATGTAATGTTTTCAGAGGAAAAGGCTTATGGAGAAGAGGTTTGTGTGAGGATGCGTGTGTGGGTGTGTCTGTGTGAGTAACAGTGAATGCAAAATAGTTTCATGTCTTTAGTGGATTGCTATGTCTATTATGCCTAAATTACTACCTACCCACATATTCTTGGTGAGAAGGAGAGATGAGATAAAGGAACAGTAGTATGAAGTGAAAGAAGCAGGGAGTGGATACAAACCACTGTTAATAAAGAAAATAATAGAATATTACAAAGACCTTAAGCAATTGTCCTTGATGCTACAACCAAAAGTCAATGTGTTTTCATCAATAATAAAATCATTAAAAATTAGCAATGCTCTTGGTATATAGAATGCTGTTCTTCACCCTGGAAACAAATAACCTTCAGTCAACTAATGAGTGCCTGAGGTAAAGGAATTTTACTTTTATAGTATATTTTTCATTGTCACATTAAGTCCATTGATAGCTACAGAAGTAAAAGTGAACACCAGCTGTCTTGGGGTACATATCTCCATCCCCAGCCACAACAATAAGTAAATAAATAATATGTCCAAACCATTGTATGGTTTTTCAGGTTTAAAGTGACAGTTGCTAGCAGGAAACTCATTGGATTCCCATATGTGACATTCAGTAGCCTCCTTTTGTGAATGTGTTTCTCGGTGCTGTACAGAGATTACTGAATCAAAGCATAGCTCAACTTAATCATTAAGAGGTAAAGACTAAAATTTAATATTGTAGGGCTATCCATTTTAATTAATGATAAAGTTAAATTTTTATAGTTTAATAAAATCTGCCACAGAGTAAGATTAATTGGATGAAGAAAGTAGAAATTAAAATCAAATAGAATTGAGCCTCTCAAATGGAGGCAAAACATTGTGATTAGCTTGAGAGAGATATATCTAAAGATCAAGTTCCAAAAGATGTTCATTTATAATAAAGAGTAGATTCTAGTACTTCAGTCACAATAACCTTACAGACACCTTGAGTAATTGCAGGTTTGTATTCAAATGGGCTGGTAAACCACTTGTATATTTCTATGTATCTTACTGTATTGGATTTGGTTCATGGTAGCAATTATACTTGTATAAATCATTGTTTCATTATAAGGGAAAGTAATTTAATGGATTTTCCCCAAAATAAATATCCTCAGTGTCTCTTAGGTACTACAAAGCTTCACCTCATCTTGTCAAATCAGTAGATGTGGGAATAGAAGGTTTTGAGAAGCCAATAAATAATAACAGAACAGTGAAAGAAAAATACAAGTTTGTCCTGACATTTATTTTTAAAATTTTGCCCAATGCAAAAGTAAGAAAGGACCCGGAACCTATCACTTTGTGATGTTGGATGTGACCCGAGACACATGTCTGTGTCTCTGTGCTCACAGTCTGGCTGTCATCAGATGTTCTGCGGGGCATAAGGGGAAACATATGCAGTGTGTGAATTAGGAGGGAAATCCTCTGATTTATTTTGGAGAGAATGTGGATGCTACTAATCCTCCCTTTATAGGTTTACTGATGGAGCAGCTATGCTTGTAAGCCCTCCCGAATTCTAAGCCACTATCCCATTCCTACCCAGCTTCTGGGAGATAAAGGTGAGGATGTGGGGAATCTGCAGGCTATGGGCTTGCTTAAAACAAGATGCAGTCTTATCTAATAATACATTTAAATATTAATAATGTTATCAAAACTATCACTACTGTATAAATATATATTTAATTATAAATAATATCTACACATATACATTATAGAGAGAGACAGCTGTGGATATGTGTGTATACATATATGTAACATGTTTATAGTGCATATGTCTGTGTACATGTATGTGTGAGCATGTGCATGTATAGGGTGACCATTGCAAACTTACCTTTTGGAAAATTTCCTGCACATCTGTACTTAATTGACTGATTAACTTTAAATAAGATTTCAAAGTAAGTTGAGCTCATTGTATAGATCAGTCCTTCAAATATAGTGTTCATGTTTATCTCCCCATTGTAACGCACTTTTCTTTCTCCAGGAGCCTCCTATCACCTTAAAGCACTCTACTATGGGATACTGCTCAGGCTTAATCTCTTGGATCATGTTCTAAAAATACATCTTCAAATGATTCTATATAACAATATTCTTTACTCACAATTTTTTATTGAAGTAGATCTCTAGTTGGTCCCTGGCATTGTTATGTCTGCACAATGACAAGTAAAAAGTGGAAGGTATATTTTGGTTAAATTATCATATCTCAGAAATGACTTTATATAGGTGCTTTATATAGGTGCTTTGTAAAGGTGAAAATTAAGTGTATTCTTCAGCATCCCAGAACATATTATGTTTGATATTTTCATGCATTTTAAGTGGGAAGATTTTTTTCTGTAATAGGTAAGTGAGGAATTCAGCCAATATAAACACAACAAAGTTGAAGGGCCTGAAACGTATTCAAAAGTGTTATAATGACTCACTAAGTTAATTTTGTCCTGAAAGTGACAGTGGTTTATGTTTTAGACTCAATAAACGGATGCTTACCCTAGACTTGTGAGTTATTCCCTCACTTGAGCAGGAACATAGATAAAGATTTAAAGAAGAACAAAGAGGACAACGAAGTTCCATACATGTGGCATTTCAACCTTGGCTGTGGTTCCTACTACAGGGTGCCTCCTCTCTTCAGACTGCAGTTCCGGGGTTTATTCTGGCAAGGACACATTGGTTCATTACTTGACAGTGACAGCTCCCCAGGGCTTACTCTCAGACCTTCAGTTGTTCTGCTAGTACTTTAGGTATCTCACCTAACCTTCGGGTTTAAAAGAACATCTGTAAGTTGTGGGTTCACAGTTCTCCTTTCCCTGTTTTAAGGATCTTTCATGTCATATCTTCATTACTTTTGTTTAGTATAAAATTTCCACCATAAAATGAGTATGAGTTACTGAAAAGCTGTCTGCTTTCCCATTGAAAGTAGTGATCTTGCTATTTATGCTTATCCAAGCAGTCGTGAATTTTTTTTTCTTCATATTTGGTAAGAAGGACCCTCCTGCAATGAACTGAAATGTCTCCTCCCTCAAAAGTGTTATGTTGAAGCCCTAACCCCTAATGTGACTGTGTCTGAAAAGAGGGTCGTTAAGAAATAATTAAGGTTAAATGAGGTTATAAGGGTGGAGCCCAAATCCAATAGGATTGTGGTTTTTTAAGAAAAAGAAGATTCTCTCTCCCCTCCAACCTCCCCCCACCCCCCATAATGTGAGGGCACAGTACTAGGCAGGCAGGAAGAAAGCTCTCACTGGACACTGAATAGGCCCGAACCTTGATCTCAGACTTCCAGCCTCCAGGCTGAGAGAAATAAATTTCTGTTGTTTAAGCCACTGGTCTGTGGCACTTAATTATAGCAGCCTGAGATGGCTACAACACAACACTTCCTTTTCCATGTCTGGATTCAGACCATCTTTTAGATCTCTCCCAAATAGCCTGTTTTAAAGTGATCACTTTTATTTCTTTTTAGAAACAGTTTTATTTTTCAAAGATCTTTACAACTTTTACTTGAAACAACAGACACTTCCATTTACTTTGAATTTTTCCCTACATTGTTTTTTTTTTTTCCTCAATGTCTGGTTCAAAGTCTTAGCCAGTCAGTGCACATTTAAACAGATGTTACTCCTCTGTTACTCTAGCAAAGATTCTTTAATGGCGCGTTCCAGCACATTACTTCAGTGTGGCCCAGGGGGGTTTTGCTGTACTCTGAGGGTGTGCTGATACACAGTGGAGCAGCCCTCAGGAGAGGTTTGGCAGTTTGTGCTAGAAGCCTTAAAGACACTCTTGTCTTTTGATATTGTAATTGCACTTCTAGGAATCTGTCCTAAGCCATTCATGCCAAGAAGATTTTCTAGGCAAGGGTGTTTGTCATACAATAAATAACAAATGAAGCTGCAAAGCCAGTGAAGCTATGGCAATCGACATGGTGGGATACTATGGAGCCACTAAGAGAATATTTACAGAAGGTTTTTAATTATCTGGGGGAAATTCTGATAATACAATTAGAAAGAATGCATATTATGACTCTGCAGTTATGCATTTACAACTCTGAACATACATGTGTGTTTGAACATTTGTAGGTAAAGTATAATTTTAATTGTGATGATTTTTTAATCTTTTAGCTTTTTTCTCTTTCTAATTGATTTACAATAAGCAAATATTATTTTTAGAGTTAGAAAATAATCAAAATTATGTTTTAAAAATGTTTTGATGGGAGGCTTCATAGTACTTTTATACACTGTCAGATTTATCTTCCTATTATGGAGTCAGAATAATCTGTTTACTGTGCCTAGGGTAGCTCTGAGTTCTCACTTATCTTATACATGACTTTGTTATCATTGCTTTTCTTTCCTGGGAAATAAAACATTTCCTTATATACCTGACTCTATTCCTCCTATTACCCAGACTGCAGTCACAAGTAACATTCTCTGAAAAATTTTCTAATCTCAAAAAGCATGATTCTTTTTTATGACAAATTTTAGGGATGCAGTTTATTTTAGTAACAAATGTTCACATACAATAAGAGGGTATGAAAAGTCCATTCCTGCTGTGCATGAAATTGCTAGCACAAAGGATTATTTCTTAGGCTGATCCAAAAATTCAGATTGTATGTTCTCTGGTCTGTACTCCTCTGGAGCTCACCTAATGCCAAGCCCCTAGAGGGCACCGAATAAGTATTTAATTGAATGGACTCTTTGAAAGCTCTTCAAGAGCAGCCTTTAAAGTAACATTATGTAGTGAACATTCATGGATGTGGCCTTGACATCTCTATATCCTCATTTTATTTAGTTGCATTGAATTTATAGTAAGAAGATTGTTATGAATTCTTCCTAAGTGCTGCAATAGTAATTTTGGCATATTGATTAGATACTATTTGTCTACATGAGAACTATGCAGACATGTTCTCATGTCTAAATGCTTGGCTGCATTTCCAACTGTTGTTTAATTGTAGTTTTATTCCCTCAGGTTCAGCCAACCTGTTATGTATTTTATAACAATATGTAATAATATGGTCCTGCATTTTTACTCTTTAAAAAACATTTGCCATTTAACATGTCAGTTGTGAAAATATCAATGATAAATAATAAGTTTAGTATTGTTAGATTGTTATTCTCAATTTTTGAGTGACATAGTTAAATTGGCTGATTCATTTAAGAATCACAATAAATTGTAAAAATTCTCCTAGATGAATTTAATCACTTGTGAGATCCAATAATGCTGTGAAATTTTTATTTCTTTAAAAAATAACTAGTCATTATAAATGCATGATGTTTAGAAAAATAATTGGTTTAGGATTACTTTAATTTATACGATTATTACTATGCCTATTTTATTGCCCACTGGAATTTTAAACTGGGTGCTAACTAAATCATTTTTAGCATTTTCATTTAAAACAATTTCTAATGCAACTTGGAAAGTCTTCAACATTAAAAAAAAATTTAATACCAAGGCTCTTCTTTGATGAGTGCTAATTCTTTCTAGGTATCAAATCCCATGTTTAGTTTCCAAGCCTCACTGCAGTTGCAGTGAATAATCACATTGTCGTTTATTTCACATCTCTAGCTTGTGTATGCTCTGCTTTCCAAAAATCTCAGTGAGAAAATATGCACACCTGTGTTTCTAGTGCCACCTTTACTGTGATATGAGCCTTAGGGTGAGAAGATAATAAGGTAAAGGTCTAGTTTTCATAGTTTTATTTTAGTGAAAGGAATCCTGATTGAGACATGTTTATGAAAAGAATAAAATCTGAGCCAAATTGTTTTATTAGAGAACTTAAACCAGCTTTTTAAATTTAGCAACAACAAAAAATGTGTGACCTCTGCCATACAGCATCATACCATTGTTAAGAAATAGTAATAGAGTACAATAATTCATTCAGACATATTTAGCCTATTTTATTAGTAGGTTAATTAAGGAGCCATTGGAATTTGTTATTTGTCCTCTTAAGAATTATCTCAAGAAAAGATTATTTGTCCTAACAATCTCAGGCAGCATCCTACTCTTGAAACTCATGTAACATAAATATTTTTAAAATTGCTTGCTTTCTCTCATTGTCTCTTAGGCCCTGACAGCATTTTGATGTTTCTACTCCAATAAAAACCAATCAGCTTTTCTAAATAAACTCAGCCTTAAACATAAACCTTTATCTGTAATAAATAGACCTTCACTAATCTAGCAACATAGAATAACTATACTTGAGATGCTTACAAAAAGTGCACTTCTGAATTTCTTCTCACCCAATTTCCTTTTAAAATTTATAGACAGAAGCAGCATTTATGACAGAGTTCGTGGAGGATATGCAGTTTACCTGTTCCTCCAGAAATGCCAAAATGCAGAATGCTAAAATGTACCTTTGGCCCCTGTATTACTGAAACACAGTTTTTCACCATACCATCAGCCTCTGCACAGGGTTACTTTAAAATAAGAAACAGCCATATGAAACTTGATTGTATTAGTTTGAAGGTCTGGAGAAAGGTTTTCACCTTATTACATAGGGTCTTCTTTATGAAAATCTTATGAAGAGGTACCTCTCTTGTCTTAGGATCAGTTTTTCTGAGCTCAGCTTTTATTTTATGGAACCTGAATTTTGTAAAGGCTGTTTCTTGCCTTTTGCATTCACCATTAGAAAACTTAAAACCAAATAAATTACTCAAGCCCTCTAATTGTACTAGTATCATTTCAGATTCAATTTTATATCCTTGCTCTTTTATTGCCTTTACTGTGTATTTTTATCTTTTAAAAATTTTATAACTTTCTATGTTTGGGTATCTTATTAAGATATTTTCATACATTTTTGAAATAAGGTTGTATATAAGCATAGAAAATCCTTTTAGGATTATTTACTGTAGCAATAAAGGTATCAGAGATTTTCTTTTCTATTGATAACCTTGCCTTTTTCACCTTTAATAATTCTGATGAGATCTTGGTCTTTCCCTGATGTTTATAATATTCCTGAGCATTGCTTTAGAGGACAGAGCACTCCAGGGAACAATACTGTTATAAAGAATTCTGAGATAAATGTAATCATCTTAACTTGCTAAAGGCACCTTCCATTGTCTTCCTTCCATGTATATGTGATAGATACAATCCATTCATTTTATGAAGTAACCAAAAGGACTATCCATTCATTTTCCACCTTCTTGACCCATTGATTCACAGCTTCTCTCAGTGAGCAGAAACACACTGATTTTATGCACTATTGCAATTGCTTTTTCTAAAATATAATTTGTCATCAGGTCATGTGCTTAAAAAAAGAATTGTGAACCCTCTCGATTTTTTTTAGAATCAGTTTTAAAATTTAATCTTTCCTGAAAGAGATTGAAATTTTCTTCATTCAATTCTTTATGTAATTCCAACTCATCATGCATATTGGCATTTCTCAAGAGTTTTAACTGGCACATATTCTTATCTGCTACTATTATATAACTGATTTTTTGTATGGGGGGGAGGAGGATTTAAATTCTTTCTAGCCACATTACAACACACTGTTTAAACTGGTCCTTTGTTTTTCTCTTGCTCCTTTCAAAGGCTTTTAACAAATTATTTTTGTCCTAGAAGCTTATCCATTTCATCATACTTTCTTCAGGATTATGTTTGGAGAAATAATATTGGATTCCAGAGGCAGGTCTGAAAAAATAACAACCAAGTTTAATAGGAGATAATTTCAACAAGAAGAAGAACTTTCCTTGTTCAGAACAAAATTTTTATTATTTCCTGCTTGTGAATTCTGTTAAAAAATTCAAGTAGGTCTTCAATGAATAAGTGCTCTATACATGTAATATATTAGAAGACTTTTTGAGTTACAGTCCTTTTTACACACATTTATTCTAGTTTCTATATGAAAATGATTCAATTGCAAGTATCTAAATGTAAGTAATTTAAGCACATTTACCCAATTATAATGGTGATACTCTGGTACCAGATTAAATAAAGAATAGCGAACATGTTACTTTTATGTATCTATATGAAGAATAACACAGTGAAACTCTTTATCATCAGCAGAACACCAGTTAGAAGAGATAAAGTCTCAAAGCTAAAACTTTAATATATTTTATTATTATAAATACTTAACATTTAACAAATGTATATAATAACATTTAAACAATATTTTGGTGTTAGTGACAACAGGATCTTGAAAAAAAAGGAAAATTACAGAGGAACAGGTTATTTTAACTTTAGAGCAACTATTACTTCACTTTATGTCAATTTGATTTTGAGGGGAAGGGCATGGGAATAAGAGGTTTTATTTATCTAAAAGACAAATAAACTAATTGTAGTCTTCTAGAAAGGTAAAGGTAGAACATAAATGTGTTGATTCACACTTTAGTCTCAAATCTAATCTAGCATTGAACTTAGACTTGCTCCCAAATTTTCTTTTTTCAATTTTTGTTTGCATATCTTGAGCAGAATCTTCTCTTTTTTTATTCCCTGACTCATTAGGCCGATTTCTTTCTCATATCCATGTCCTCATATACATTCATCTCTGACTTAAATATGGTCCGCACACACAACCCCAATTCTCTCTCATTAAATAGTAATGAACTCATTAATTGTTTAAGATTTACTGAGTAGTTATATTCTGAGCAGTATAGTAGGCAGCACATATATAAAAATGAATAATGGATAAACATTTCTCTCAAATAGTTCATAGCCAATAGAAGTCATAGTCATTCAAAGAAATAATTGGCATATAGAAATATGTGAAATAATGAACAGAGTGATCAGGCCCAGCTAATGTCATTTCATGTTCAGAATCCTTGTAGTGCAGATTTGGGAACAATCATTGGAAGAGGAGAGAAGACCTTTCACAGACACACACAATGACATTTATTAAAATTGATTTTCACCTGGCTGAGAAAGGATGTAGGCAACTCTATAGACAAAATAGCCTAAGTTAAGTATCACACACGTGAAATGTCATGACATGCTCAGTGAACTGCAAAGCACTAGGTAGAGGGCCAGTATGTAACTCTTGTTAGCTACTGGTGAGGTCTTGGCAGGGTGATGCTTGCTTGCTGATAATTCTGTAGAAGATGGAAAATCATTACAGAATTGTAATTGGAAGAAGGACATCATTATATTTTCATTTATCATCATCATTTTCTTTATTGTGCAGATGAGAACCAGAAGGGGATGAGGCTGTATAGAGAATGAGAAACCTGTAAGGAAGCTGTTGCTAAGTCTGGGAGAAAACGTTTGCAATGTGACATAGAACACTGAGAGTGGAAGAGAGTGAGTGATTGAGACAGATGCCTAAACTGAGGACTAGATAGGTCTTGAGTATTGTTTGCTTGTGGAAGGTAATGTAGAATTATAATTTAGGAATAAACTTCAGGTTTCTAGTTGTGTAGGTAGTGATGCTAATAAATTAAGATGGAGATGTTTGTTGAAAATATTGCTTATCACTTAAATTTCTTCCTTTTTCTGTAATAAATTGGTATCCCTGAACTGTTGATTCACTTATGGCCATGAGAATTCTTTTGTGTAATAAAACATGACAAAGAATGAATGCCAAATCTCTCTGCAAGGTGAAAGCTCTAATAGCAGGCATCTGATTCACAACACTTTCTCTTCCTTTTACCATAAGACTGACGATGCTCCAAATGAACATCACTTCATCCAGGATTCCAGGACCAAGAAGACATGCAACACAGCCCCCACAGGCCAAAAATACAGCTTTTTTCTTTAAGTCACTGAGCTATCTATATCATTTGTTACTGTGCCATAACCTAATCTATCCTGACTGATATGGAGGAATATAACATAAAGAAAGAAGCTCTGGGGAGAAGATAATTAATTCAGTTTTGGACAAGTTAAAACTGAGCCTTGAGGAGCCCCTAAGATTTATGCCATTAGAGAACTCACAAGGCATATTTCCATTTCTCTGCTCTCTCTGTTAATTGATTATTCTTTTATTGGTGGTTTACTTGTTTAGAAGTAGCATTGCATAGTTGTTAAAACTGTGTGCTCCAAAACCGCATTGCCTATGTATGAATCCCAGATCTTTTATTTCAGCATTTTTATGTATTTCAGTTTCCTTATCAGTAAAATAAGGATGATCAAACCAACAATGTACTTCATATGGTTGCTGTGAGAATTAAAGTGTATATCTGTACTTAGAAGACTGCCTGGCTTATAGTGAGTGCTATGTAATATATGTTACTATGTCTGTCTAAATAATTGGATCTTTTCAGAGAGTAGATGTATATGAAGGTAGATGTGCTTATAAGATATTTCACTTTCCCCTGAGAATGTAAGAAAAACTAATGAAGGAAAACATTTCCAGGCTTACCTTGAAAAAATGCTCTATTGAAAATATTTTTTAGCATTTACTTTAAAGTGAGATTACATTAATTTTTAAAAGTAGGTCCTAAAATTTGATTTGCTCATTGCCCTTAGTAATATACATACCTAGTCTTTATGAGATGTGGAACAATTCAAGACTAAATTCTTTGAAAATGTTTGATCTAAAAAATATAAACATGTAAAGTGATTGATTAAAATAAGAATGAAGTTTTGATAGAGCATACTCTGGAAAAATATTAAAAATTGTTCTGTTACTCTTGGATTGCTTCCTCTTCTTGAAAGACCCAGTATTCTAAATTTCTGTCATCACCTATTGGCTTCTCACCTCTCTTTACAATGTTGCTTGTCCCTGGGAAGCCACCTGGTCTAGGCTAGAGCAGGTATTAACATCAGCTCTGCTAAGTTTGAAACTTCCACTTCAGAGGGAACACCCAAAGCTCCAAGCTTGAGATCTTCTACTTTAACTGGCAAAATTCTGCTTTTGTTATATATGTGTTCCAAGTGTGATGGACTGTAGATAGCACAGGGATACAGAGGACCACAACCATGTTGGCTGGAGTCAAATTCCACTCTGCTATTAATCAGTCATGTGCCCCAAAGTTCTGATGTAAAATGCAATAATAAAGACATCTATGTCTTAGGTTGTGGGGATTAAATGAGTCAATATATAAAAAGCAATAGGACAGTTCCTGCTACAACAAAAGTACTCAAGAGTTAGCTGTTGATATTTGAAAATGTTTCTTCTGCTAAAAATAATTATTTATCAAAAAGTATCTAAACTACAGGAGATATTTCTTTCAACATTTCTGTTTTCCATTCTCATTATCCAAATTTAGAACCACCAGAAAACACTGCATATTTATTTTTAATTGGCCTGCTCTAAAAACTAGTCCAGTTAAACACATTAGCTCAAATGACCATGAAGCAAGCAGGTAAGTGAAGATGACGTAAGCAGGTAACATTGTTAGCACCACACACATCAAATCAGGAAGGTGCCCGCCTCTACCGCCTACCTGAACACTGCTGTCAACCACAAAAAAATTTACCTACATTTCCTTTTCCTTCATGATTAGAAGACATTTAAATTAAGTATTTTTTAAGAGGCTATAATGGATGAGGTATTCTGTAAAGCATGATAAAAAAATGTTTTAAGGGCAGCCTTTGCCCTTTAAAAATCTAAGCTCATTGGCCCACATATTCTCTCCTTCCAGTTTCCACTGAGTTTGAGAAGGATGTGCTGCAGTCGTGAGTAGATGCAGACCAAGTGGACAGTGTGCTTTATCCAGATGCGTGATCTAAGTACCAAGTTTAAAATGAAAGCACAAACAATGGCCCATCAATCACATGTTCTAAACAAGAATGAAAAGCCCTGCATGTAATTTGGAGAAATCTTTACTGGATACACAAAGATAATTTTTTTACTATTTTAAAATATTATAGAGGCCCTGGCTGGCGTCGCTCAGTGGACTGAGCGCGGGCTGCGAACCAAAATGTCGCAGGTTCGATTCCCAGCCAGGGTACGTGCCTGGGTTGCAGGCTATAACTAGTAACTGCACATTGATGTTTCTTTCTCTCTCTCTCTCCTTCCCTTCCAACTATAAAAATAAATAAATAAAATCTTTAAAAAAATTATAGAGTATATAATCCCCCAATTTTTAATCTTTTTTTCATTTCAAAGAAAACTTAATTATGGTTTTATTACAATTTACCTCTTTGTAGTAATCTGATTAGCTTACTTTGCTACCTATAACCATGGTGAATAGAAATACTATTTAATGACTTTTAGCCCTGGCTGGTGTAGCTCAATGGACTGAGCTTGGGCCTGTGAACCAAAGGTCCACTGGATAAATTCCAAGTCAAGGCACATCCCTGGGTTGTGGGCCAGGTGTCCAGTAGTGGATATGAAAAAGGCAACCACACATTGATGTTTTTCTCCCTCTCTTTCTCCTTCCCTTATGCTCTTTCTAAAAATAAATAAGTAAAATCTTAAAAAAAAAGGAAATACAATTTAATAACTTATAAAAGGTGAGACTTCTAAATGTCATATGTTAGGAAGTACTCAGATTTTTTTTCCTTTGAATAGTATTTGTTTTGGATATGTTTTAACATTAACTTTTTAAAAGGCACCTTTAAGTTACAACTTTTTCTATCAGAAAGAAAAAAAGAACCCTGAAGTATTATAGTTCTCTCACCAGAGAAAAAGGAAACAGTACAAGGGTATTAAACTGCAGGCAGCCAAGGATAGCAATAACATACAAACTAGAATATACTGAGATCAGAAAGGTCTCAGTTGCCAAGCTGGCTTGTTGTCGGCTAGCGTGTTTTATTATTGGAATTAGAAAGGGTGCCCTTCTAAAGGGCAAAGTAAATGTTCAGAAAAAATCAAACAGTTTCATCAAGCAACTGCATCTAATCCCTCAAATGACAGAGAAACACAGGCAGGGAGAAAGACACTAGAGACCACCGGGACAGACTGAGTCAGAAACTGCAGGCCCACAGGCCCGGAGGCTAGTCAGGAAGGGTGTTACAATCAGCCAGGGAGGAGGAGAAAAGTGTGAGTAGACACTGCTGTTCTGATCAATCCTGATTGATTAGCTACAGGATCCCTAGCTAGCAATTGTTGTTTTTATGATCTGTGAGGGTGTGAACATTTGCTGGAGTGGCCCCTCTGAAAGGGCCAGGACAAGAAGAAACACTTCTGTAACTTCGGGGTCACCTTTCCAAGCTTTGGTAGGGTTGTACTTCTTTGGATTTGCAATGTGAAGATAACATGTATTTTGGTTTTTGTTTTTGTTTTCTTTGAGCTCATATTCTTTTTATTACTTGAGGTTTTTCTTTTACTGTGACTTGGCTCTTCTATCACATATTCAACTCAGGTTAGAAGAAAAGCACTGAAAATCTCAGTGGCTTAAAACAAGTTTATTTCTTACTTATGGTGTATAGGGAAGACATGCAGGGGCATACAGGTGGCTCTGCTTTATTCATCACTCAGGGATCCAATATCGCCCCATGTCCACCACCTTGCAGCTCTGCTCTCTGAACCTCAGGCCTCTACTTCCCTGGGGCAGGAGAAGAGAGTATAGAACTCAATAAACGCACTTGACTGCTCAGTCCAGAATGGAAGCATGTTACTTTAACTCATGTTTCATTGGCTATTTTTAATTATAGGAACATGAAAACAAGTGAAATATTTGGTGAAATTATGGTTTCTCACAGGGAGGACAAGGTGTTGTTGGGCAGAGACTCTGAGAATGTTTTATGCAGTGAAATGGATCTCTTTGATGGGATGGATCTGTTTGATGGAATACCCTGAAGAAAGCCGTCACTGGCAGCTTTGCTCACTTTAAATGGACTCAATTAGCCACTGTTATTTTTAGTCAGATGTCACTTCCCATTAGGTAATTTCCTGTGATGGCTTTCTATGATTTTTATATTTTCTTTTACACAGTGGAGTCAGCAATTGCAAGTGCCTGCTCTCATGTGTGATGGTGTGGTGCTTCATAATACTGCACAGGGACCACAGAGATAGAATCTGTTGTTTTTCACAAGTGGTATATTGTGACAGGTGGAACACTTGTCTTTCAAATGTGCATAGGTTTAGAAGTACCTTTCTAGAATTTTCAACTGGTCATTAGCCTTACAAGTAATAGCCAATGGCCAGGTGAATTTCGACAAAAGCATTTGCACTCTGGTTAGGGATTTTGTTCTCTAGTCAAGAATAATGTATAGATGAAAAGTTGTCTTAATGGAGTGATTTTTGTCCTATTCCTCAAATAACTGATGGTGTCCTAAAACCTATTATTCATAGGCAGGTAACATTTCCCAAACTTCTCTCTTGTGAAAGATCGGAGATGGGATTCCTGAGGCCATAAATCTAGATAGGACATTCTCCCTCAGCACATGGGCAGGTGTTCTCTCAATAAGGCCAGTTTAAGTTGCTAGTTCAGGTAAAGATACATTTATGAAAGATACTGGGGCAGTTCAGAGGATCTCAAAACAAGAATTTATTGACCTTGAATCATGCACCCCACTAATAAAATGACACAGACACAAAAACATATTTTCATGTTTCTAAGTTGCTTATTGAGCAAACTGTATCTCAAGCCATAGATTAATTTATCTTGTCTTCTCCGATCCAATCAGTGGTGTTTGCAGGCTACAGGGTAGGGTGGGGGGCAGTATTACACATAATTCTAATAGCCTCCAGGACTAAGCTCATAGACAGTTTCTTTAAAGAGGTGTGGGTATGGAGACAAAATTTGTTGCTGTTACTATATAATCTCTTCCCTCAAGAACTTATCATTTACCCGAAGCAGGTATATAAAAATAAGTCTAGTATGTTGTTCTAAGTACTATGGTATATGTGCATCCTTGTTTTCCACAGGTAAAAAACCTCCACTGCCTAGTGGAGTTATGAAAGAATATTCTTTGTGACTCAACCTTTAAAGTTTCATTAAGGGAGTTAAAATATACACCATTATGTTAGAATTCTGTGTGTATGCATGCACATGTGTGAGTGTGTGTGATATGTAAGCTTTCAATAACTTGATGGAAAAATAAAATATAGTTAAAATGCTTAATTACTTGTATTTGGATTCTGAATTTGCTACTTATGATACCCTTAATTACTGATACCATTTTGACTAAATTATCTAAACTTACTGAGGCTGTTACTTCATTAAAGATAAAAAAAATGAAGTGTTAAAGGTCAAGATGGCAGCATAGGTGAAAGCTGTACTCAAATCCTCCCATAACCACATAAAAACTACAACTAAACTACAGAACAACCATCATTCAGGACTCCCAGAAGGGCAGCTTTCTCCCAGATAGGAGTGGTAGCAGAGGCCAATGTCCCCCCACAGAGCCAGTAAGCAGGAACCATATCAGAACCTCTATCAACCTTGTCAGCATTCTTAGTCCTGCTCTGGTGATTCCCTGAGATCCTGTTCTACTCCACTTGCAGCTCCACCCAAGCTGTTTCCATTGGCTTTCCCATAAAAATGGCCTGCTTTGGTTAATGCTTAAGATTTTCCTAAAATCTCTGACTAAAGCAGCATTGAGCCTTGCTGTGCCGCATACTTCTGTCTAAGTAGCTACAAGCCCAGCTCTAGTGCCAGCCAGCCTTAGATCTCAGTTTAGCCTCTCCTGGGCACTTCCAAGCCAAGCACAAGTAGCAGTCATCTGCAAATTACTTTGTAGCTTATGCTCAGTGTCCCCAAGCAGGGTGCAGGTGGTGGCTGATCTTAACTTGAAATTCCCAGGAGAACCCAGAACCAGGGTACCAGGTGGACAGCTTCAGACCACATTGAAGTACGACCCAGTAACCTCCAGGAATGACACACTCAAGGGGTTAACTCAGTGGGGACCAGAATCCCTCTAAGGTAAGTCTTACTTTGTGGCATTGGCTCCTGAACAGCCGATCTTCTATGGTGGTCACAGCCAATAGGCATGGGGGTAAATCCTTCACATTGACATGCCAACAGCAATCAAGGCTCAACTACAACAGGAGGGTATATACAACCCACACTGGGTGGGGTAGGGGGCAAGGGAGAGGAACACCTGAGTGTCCAGTTCAAGTGCTTGGGAGGCTGTAGTACTGTACCCTAGAAGATACCTACTGCATAAAGTCACTCTACCAAGGTATAGCAGCTCTACCTAATACATAAAAGCAAACACAGGGAGGCAGTGAAAATTAGGAGACAAAGAAATGTGTCCCAAATGAAAGGACAAAACAAAACTCCAGAAAAAGAACTAAACAAAATGGAAACAATCTACTAGATGCAGAGTTCAAGCACTTGTTATGAGGATGCTCAATGAACTTAAAGGAAGAGAAGATGTACTTAGCAAGAACTTTGACAAAGTGATAGGAGACACTTAAAAGTGGAGATAGAAAACATTAAAAAAAAAACAAGTCAAAAATGAGGACAACACTATCTAAAATGAAAAATATATTGCAAGGAATCAACAGTGGATTAGATGAAGCAGAGAGTCAAATCAGAGATTCAGAAGTTAGGAAGGAAAAAAAAAACACTCATAACAGCAGCAAAAATAAATTAGAATCCAAGAAAATAAGGATAGTGTGAGGAGCCTCAGGGACAACTTCAAATGTACTGAGATCCATATCATGGGGGTTCAAGAAGGAGAAGAAAGAGAGCAAAAAATTGAAAACCTATTTAAAAAAAAAAATGACAAAAACTTCCCTAACCTAGTGATGGAAATAAGCATACAAGTCCAGGAAGTGAAGACAGTCCCAAACAAAATGAACACTAAGACATGTTATAATTGAAATGCCGAAGGTTAACAACAAAAAGAGAATATTAAAAGGAACAAAAGAAAAGCAGTTATAATGTGGTCTGACTAAAAAGGAGCTCTCATAAAACTGTCAGCTGATTTCGCAACAGAAACTTTGCTGGCTGGAAGGGATTGGCAAGAAATATTCAAAGTGATGGAAAACAAGGACCTACAACCAAGATTACCCAGCAAATATCATTTGCAGACACCCAGCAAAGTATCATTTAGAATCGAAGAATAGATAAAGAGCTTCCCAGACAAGACAAAGTTAAAGGATTTCATCATCACCAAACCAGTATTACAAGAAATGTTATAGGGTTCTTTAAGAAAAAGAAAAAAAAAGGCATAATAAAAATAAAAAATGGAATAATAAAATGGCAATAAATGCATATCTAGCAACAATTACTTTAAATGGAAATGGACTAAATGCTCCAATCAAAAGATGCAGACAGACCTTGAGAATATTATACTAAGTGAAGTCAGTCAGAAAAAGCTACGAACTATATGATTTCACTCATATGTGGGATATAAAATTGAAATTCAGAGATTCAGTCAGACAACAGTATGGCAATTACTAGAGAGAAGGAGTTGGGGGTAGTAGAGGGTAAAGAGGGCCAAATATATAGTGATGGAAAATGATCTGATTATGGGTGGTGGGCACACAATGCAATATACAGATCATGTATCACAGTAATATGCACTTGAATCCTATATGACTCTGTTAACCAATGTTACCCCAATAAATTTAATTTAAAAAGACATATTGAAGCTGAATAGATAACAAACAATACCCTTACATATGCTGTCTACAGGAGACTCACTTCA